>NC_090997.1:25765984-26069015 GCF_041146395.1 Eulemur rufifrons | reverse complement strand
TAATGTATTAATTGCCTGTGGAAGAATATTTTCCTTAACGAATTTGAAGGAAAGTAGATAGCAGAAAATCAGAAGGAGACTTTGAACCCATTTTCACTAGTTTTGTTTTCTAACAAATTAATATTGATAAACACAAAAAGTGAAAATAAATAAATATAGAAGTTTTTATCCTTTAATCTAAACAGATACTGATTTCTTTTTTTTGAGCAATATTGGATATTTGATTTGAACAATATTCTGAATACATTTATGATTTATGATTCTTTAAACATCTGCTTCAGATACATTTGCAGCATACATATATGCTTCAAAGAAGTTATGATGAATAAGACATAAACTGATATTAGGTAGTACTGAGGAAGTAAGGCTTAATTTTAACAGTATCTCTGCTTGTTAATTCTCCACAAGCACCAAAGACGGAGTTTACCTTATTTCTGTGGAATTAATCATATTGCTTCGTATTTGACATGAAAGTCTATCTCCACACACCTTTCTATTGTACACAAAATGGAACATAATTTACATCCTCCTTAAAAAGAATATTACATCTACCATAGTATTTTGGTTTCTTAGATTTATGCTTCATTATTTTTTATTTGTCTGATTTTGTTGGTTAGATTTTGTCATTTACAATTTTCAAAGTGGGATGCATAAGGGAAATAAAATCTTGATATAGGTTGCCTATTTTTAGAAAAGCAAGAAACATATTAATCACTAGTCCACAGCATTGTAGAGTTAGAATAAATATATCCAGACCACTATTGACTTAAACAATTGATTAGCGAGGAAAAACAAAAGCTTTACTGAGCTTGCAAGAAACAAAAATAGGGTCATAGATACAAATGTCTTTTCTCAGACCTAGGGAGCATTCATTTCCTAGAAAAACTCCAAAGAAAGAAGCAATTTGGGAAGAATAGTTGTTCACTCTACATTTGTTCATTTGTCAAAAATGACATATGAACATGTCTTCTGTTTCTTTCATGGGAAGATTCAAAAGGAAAAAATTAGCTTCACTATGTCTATTATGATCCCATCAAATCTTGAAAATTTCATAATATGAATGTGATTATAGATTTTATGTGTCTATAATTTGATATAAAATGAAAGATTATACTCTTATCATTAAATAAAACATACTTTATTGAATACATTATACATATTTGAAGAAGGAAATATTTTCTTTCTTTCTTTTTTTTTTTTTTTTGAGACAGAGTCTTATTCTGTTGCCCAGGCTAGAGTGACGTGGTGTCAGCCTAGCTCACAGCAACCTCAAACTCCTGGGCTCAAGCAGTCCTTTTGCCTCAGCCTCTCTAGTAGTAGGTATTACAGGCATGTGCCACCATGCCTGGCTAATTTTTTCTATATATTTTTAGTTGTCAGGCTAATTTCTTTCTATTTTTAGTAGAGACAGGGTCTCACTCTTGTTCAGGCTGGTCTCGAACTCCTAACCTCAAGCGATCTTCCCTCCTCAGCCTCCCAGAGTGCTAGGATTACAAGCGTCAGCAACTGCGCCAGGCCTCTTTTCATTAATTCATTCATTCAAACCATCTACCACACAAGCACAATTAGATTCTGGTGAGAGCTGATGAATGAGTTATGGTTACCATCTTCAATAACTCCTGAAATTAACCATTTGTTGCTTAGCAAAATATTTGTCATTCCAGGTACTTTAGTTTGAAAAAAAGAGCAAATCGTTCTTGTTTCAAAGATATAATTGGGAAAATAAGCTTCAGCACTTAGTAAAGTTATTTAATTTTAGAAACAGAATGTAACATTTAAAATACAGATGGTCCCCGCTTTACATGGTTCAATATATGTGTTTCAGTTAACACCATTTAGTTAAGTAACATCAGTCTCCTAACAATAAAATTCAAATTCCATTTACTACAGTATGTTAACTGTAATTACATAAGGTATAACCTTTGCTTCTAGCTCTTCATTAAACAAATTATTCCATAAACAACAAATGCATTATGATCAGTGACCAATCACATATAGTTATGATCCACATAAATTTTAGTTAGGGAAGCGTCTCATATACCATGGTGGTCTCATAAGATTATAATGGAACTAAAAAATTCCTATCACCTACTGACGTCGTAGCTCTTGTAATGTCATAATGCAATGCATTACTCATGTATTTGTAGCAATGCTGGTCTAAACAAACATACTGTGATAGTCGTATAAAACTATAGCACATATAATTATGCATGGTATATAATACTTGAAATGATAATAAACAAGTATGTTACTGGCTTATGTATTTACTATACTACACTTTTTATTGTTATTTTTGAGTGTACTCCTTCTACTTAAAAAAAAAAAGTTACATGTAAATCAGCCTCAGGTAGGTTTTTCAGGAAGTGTTCCAGAAGAAGGCATTGTTATCATAGCAGATGATGGTTCCATACATGTTACTGCCCCTGAAGACTTTCCAATGGGACAAGACATGGAGGTGGAAGACAGTGATATTGATGATCTTGACCCACTGTAGGTCTTGGCTACTGTTTGTATTTGTGTCTCAGTTTTTAAAAAAAAGTTTAAAAAGTTAAAAAATATTAAAAATAGAAAAAGCTTATAGCATAAAGCCATAAAGAAAGAAAATATTTTTGTACATCTGTACAATATATTTGTGTTTTAAACTACATGTTATTATAAGGGTAAAAAAAGTTAAAAAATTAAAAGTTCATAAAGTAAAAAAATTATACTAAAGTTAATTTATTATTAAAAAAAGAAAATATATATTTAAAAAATTCACTATAGATTAAGTGTACAATGTTTATAAAGTCTGCAGTAGTGTAGAGTAATGTCCTACACTACTTTCACCTTCACTCACCACTTAGAGCAACTTCCAGTCCTGCAATTTCCTTTCATGGTAAGTTACCATGAATGTACGTAGAGATGTATCATTTTTATATTTTTACCATATTTTTACTGTACCTTGTCTATGTTCAAATATGTTTAGATACACAAATACTTACTGTGTTACAATTGCCTCCACTATTTAGTACAGTAATGTGTTGTATAGGTTTGTAGCCTAGGAGCAATAGGCTATATACCATGTAGCTTAGGTGTGTAGTAGGGTATGTTATCTAGTTTTGTGTAAGTGCACTCTATGATGTTTGCACAATGATGAAATCAACTAATAATGCATTTCCTAGAACATCATTAAGTGACACATTACTGTAATTTCTTTCAAAAACCATTGATGATAGGTCACTGCTTGTTATTTAGCTCACACAGCAAAGTATGTAGTTGTGATTTGTTTGTTTTTGTTTGCGTTTCACAGATGTAGAGATATTGAAAGCAAAATAATTTAACTTTTCAAATAATACTATCATTGAATAATGTTCCAGGTTACCCTGATTCTCTTTGGGACTTGAAGGAAAATGTGAACATTTAATTTTTACCACCAAATGCAACTTCAGCAATTCAGTCAATGGACCTAGAATTCATTCCAAAGTTTGACTCCCATTACTACAGACAGACATTTGGAGAGGCTATTGATGCTGCAATGGAAGATCATGCAATTTCTTTAGCTGAGATTTGGAGAAATACAACATAAAGTATGCAATGGAAAACAGTCAAGCAGGAAGTAATAGGAAGTAATCTGCATACAGTATGGCAGAGCTTTTACTACATCAAACTTTGAAGGATTCAAATCCAATGCAAATGGAGTTACAGAAGAAGGAGCTCACTGTAAGAATGTTGACACTGCAGCTGTTTGTGAGATTCTAGGTCTGCACCCAGAGAAATTCAGTGAAGGTGAACTTATTGACATAAATGATGAAAGAAAATGGTTGTGAAGAAAAAGATGAAGATGTCCCAGAAGAGACATAAGCAGAAAACTTAACATTAAAGGAATTCTCAGAGGTATTTCATGACATTGAAAGAGCAAAGGATAAAATGTTAAAAGTGGATCTGGATATAGAAAAGAATAGGACAATTCACAAGACATAGAAAAGGTGCTCATTTTATATTGCAAGTTATATACCAAAGAGTCAAGTATTATTCAATGTGTGTTCAAAATATCATACTATTGACATGCATTTTTTACAAGGATATAAAACACCTAATTTAAGTGTTCTTGATGTTTTAAATTATAATATACAACTTAAAGATTAGTATTACTTTTTTGTTATTTCTGTATACATTTATATTTGGATGTTTTGGAAAAATTGTTAATGGTAATAGAACAATCATAAGTTTCCTATAGGTTATTGGGATCACTTCTAAAATCACTCAGCTTGTACATTTTTATTGTGATACACTCTATGCAAAGGTAAGACTGCCTGGATTTACATTATTTAATAGAAGAACAAAAAATAGCTGTGAATCAATATAAAATTATAGTTTCTATTTATTTTTTTCTCATTCTTTTTCAAGATTCTCTTTTCAACAGAGAATGAGCTACACATACAATGTTAATCACATAAAATATAAATTGCATTTTTAAAAAGTTTTAACCAATGATCAATACTATAGTTTTTCAGGAACTAAAAGCCAGTGACCTGCTGTGTTATCTGAAAGTCCAGAGAAACAAAAATAATGAACATGGCTATTACCACCTATTGTTTTAATATTTTATTACAGAGGCATTTGGAAGATGATTTTCACATTCTGATAAAGATAAGCCACCTCAAATGGTAAGAAAACCTAGACTAAATATTATAAAAATGAAGCAAATATGAAGCTATCTAGGAATATAATTTTTATCAAAAATGTTTAACATACATTTAAGGAAGATAATATGCATGTTAAGTTGTTTCTTTTTACTTGTTAGGTATAAAATTTCATTTAGTTTGTTTTGTACTTGATTTAAACATCTCAACTTACATGTGTGTTTGTCTAGGTTTGTGTATGTATATATACAAGGGCTGTCTGGAAAGTATCTAGCCATTGTTAATATGCAATTTTCATATTACATAACTGGATATTCTGGACAGCCCTTATATATGTATGGGTATATGAATATTATACTATTGTATATTCATTCATTCAAAATATAAACTTTTCATTTACAGTCTTCTCAGACAAAATACTTCCAAGTTTGCCCAGGATTACACTTCATTCCAAGACTTGCACAACTGAGAAATGAAGATGTAAATGGGGTTTAAGGGAGAAAATTTGATAATCATAAGGATGATATATTCTAAGCATCCAAAGAGTTCAAACTCTATGCTCCCAATTACTGTAATTACAGGTTTCAGATAAATATTTAGTTACCTCAGATAACACTGCAACACTTAATAGAATTCTGTTTTTTTTTTTAAAGAATAACTATCAGCCAAGGATTTTGTATTGTGCAAAACTAAGTTTCATAAATGAAGGAGAAATAAAGTCTTTCACAGACAAGCAAACACTAAGGGAATTTGATACCATTATACCTGCCCTACAAGAAATCCTAAAAAGTGCTCTAAACATTGAACAGAATAATTGATACCCACCAGTGTAAAAAGAACCAAAAGAAAAAACTCACAGCTCTTACAAAACAGTAACTCAGGGAGAAAACAAAGCAACTAGGTAGCAATCAACATGATAATTGGTACAGTAACTCATATATCAATATTGACATTAAATGTTAATGGTATAAATGCCCCACTTAAAAGCTATAGATTAGCAGAATGGATAAAAAAATACAACCCAAATATATGCTGTCTCCAAGAAACCAATTTAACTCATAAAGATACTCCTAGACTCAGGTAAAGAATATTCCATGCAAATGGAAGCCAAAAGCGAGCAGGAATAGTTACTCTGATATAAGATAAAATAGATGTTAAATCAACAATAATAGGGAAAAAAGATGGTTATTATATAATTATAAAGGGATTGCTTGAATAAGAAGATATAACAATCATATATATATATATATATATATATATATATGCACCTAACATAGGAGCTCCCAGATTCATAAAAAACACTACTAAAATTAAGGAAAGAAATAAACAGGAGCATCATAATAGCCAGAGAATTCAACACTCCACTGACACAACTAGACAGATCATTGGGGTAGAAAATCAACAAAGATACACTGTATTTAAATGGAACTCAAGAACAAATGGACCTAACAGACTTTTACAGAATATTTTACCATAACTCCAGATTATAAATTCTTATCATCAGCACAAAGGACATTTTCCCAGATAGTTGGTATGTTAGGCAACAAGACTCAGCAAATTTTTAAAAATAAAAATCATACTATGCATTTTCTCAGACCACAGTCGAATAAAACTAGAAATCAATTCCAAGAGGAATTCTCAACTACACAAATACATGGAAATTAAACAAACTGCTACTGAATGATCTTTGGGTCAATGATGAAATCAAGATGGAAATAAAATTTTTCCAATTGAATGACAAAAGTGACAGAAACTAGGAAAATCTCTGAGATACATAAAAAGCACTGCTAAGAGGGAAGTTCATGTAACTAAATACCTTGATCAAAAGACAGAAAGATCACAAATTAACCTAATGTTATACCTCAAGGAACCAGAAAAAGAAGAAAAAAACAAACCCAAAACTAGCAAGAAAAAAGAGATAACAAAGATTGGAGCAGAACTAAATGAAATTGAAATAAAAAAAATTACGAAGAATTAAGTAAATGAAAAGTTGGTTCTTAGAAAAGATAAATAAAATCTATAGACCACTGGCTAGGTTAACCAGAAATAGAAGATAAGCTCAATCAGAAATGAAAAAGGAGACATTACAACTGATATCACAGAAATATAAAATATCATCTGAGACTACTATGAAAACTTCTATGTGCTAGAACACTTTTTATGTGCTATCCTCTATGAACTAGAAGATGTAGAGGAAATGGATACATTTGTGTAAACACACAACCTCCCAAGCTTCAATCAGTAAAAAATAGAAATTCTTAACAAACCAATAATGAGTACTGAGACTGAAACAATCATCAAAAATTTGCCTCAAACAAAAAAAGCCCCAGATCAAATGGATTCACACTTGAATTCAACTGGATCTACAAAGAAGAATTGGAACCTATTCTACTGAACTGTTCCATAATATCAAGGAGAGAATCCCCTTAACTTATTCCACAAAGCCAGTAAAGAACACAAGAAAGACAGAAAAGTACAGACCAATGTCCCTTATGTAAAAGATATAGTTATGAAAATGCTTAACAAAATCTAGTAAACTGAATCCAATAGAACATCAAAAAGAGAATTCACCATGATCAAGTGAGTTTCAGTACAGGGATATAAGAATGGTTCTTTTAGACATAGGCCTAGGGAAACAATTTATGAAGAAGACCCGAAAGGAAATCACAGAAACAACAAAAATAAATAAATGGGACCTAATCAAATTAAAAAGCTTCTGCACAACCAAGGAAACTATCATGAGAGCAAACAGACAACCTACAGAATGGGAGAAAATATTCGCATACTACACATCCGATAAAGGGCTGATAACTAGAATCTACATAGAACTCAGGAAAATCAGCAAGAAAAAATAAAGAAAACCCATCAAAAAGTGGACAAAAGACATGAACACAAGTTTTTCAAAAGAAGACATGCAAAGGCCAAGAAACATATGAAAAAATGCTCGACATTACTAATCATCAGGGAAGTGCAGTTAAGATACCACCTTACCCCTGTCAGAATGACCATTTTTAAAAAGTCAAAAAACAATAGGTGTTTATGCAGATGTAGTGAAAAGGGAATGTTTATACAATCTTAATGAGAATGTAAGTTATTACAACCTCTATGGAAAACAGTATGGAGTTCCTGAAGGAGGTAATAGTAGACCTACCATTCGATCCAGCAACCCCCTACTGAGTATCTACCCAAAGGAAAAGAAGCCATTATATCAAAAAGACACCTGCACCCAAATGTTAATCACAGCATAATTCACAATTTCAAAGATGGAATCAACATAAGTGCCCATCAACAGATAAGTGGATAAAGAAAAAGTTGTATAGATACATGATGGAGTACTACTCAGTCATAAAAAAGAATGAAATAATGTCATTTGCAGCAACTTGCTTGGAACTGGAGACCATTATCCTAAGTGAAGTATCTCAGGAATGGGAAAACAAATACCACATGCTCTCACTAATAATTGGCAGCTAAATGATAGATATATATGGTCAAAAGGTGGTATAATGAACACTGGAAATTAAGAATGGGGGATGTTGGCAGGGGAGTGAGGGATAAAAAATTACCTATAGGGTATAATGTACACTAAAAGCCCTGACTTCAGCATTATCCAATTCATCCATGTAACAAAAAATGTTTGTACTCCCTAAATCTATTGAAATTTAAAAAAATGCTTAATCTGAGAAAAAAAAGTGAGGCATCCTGAAACCTGGTTTTGTAATAGCTAACAGGGCTCTTAGTGCTTACTAAGGTTTGTTAATTAATTTTATTATTCTGTCAAGTGCTTATATTCATGGATATTTATAAAGCTCTGTGTAAACATTTTTGAAATATGAAATGTTGTCTGATATACTTCTGTGCTTCAGTTTTATTTTTGTTCAAATGCTCTAATCCCTTGGAGTCCTAAAATACAAATCACAAAATTCAGGTAGCTAGAAGAAAATTTATTTCCTTTGGGTGAAAACATCTAAGAATAGAACGAAAAAAAGATAGATTGAATAGCAATTAGGAGCTGCATTCAAGGTGTGTTTCTTTTGTGTAAGTTACTGGGAAAACATAAAGAAACATATGCAGCCAAGTTACACCAGAGACACATTGCAAAAGAAATGCCACAGCTGATAGAAATGCCAGCAAGTAAGTTATTCTCAAAGGAAAGACTGGAGCTGATACTTAAATACAAGTTGACAGAGATCTGCAGGCTAAACCTCTAACTCATCATGATCAAGTGGAATCCTGACTTTAATTATGAGGTAGGAAAAAAATGGTGAATGTAAACTATCTGAATATGATTATATTGAGTGAAGCATAGAAAATACAATCAGCAAATACAATTTCATCAGGCTATACTAGCTATAGATGGTTGAGGAATCTCAATGACAATTCTGAGTACAGTATAATGAAATAGATCAGGAACACGTGTATGTTTCCCCTAGAGAAATTATAATGTGGAAAGCTTTTGTTGCCTATTTAGATCTGCCTGTGTTTCCATTATGGTTATGTTTTGTGGTACTTAGCACTCAAATATAGATAGGTATAGAAAAGCCCAAAACAATGAAGTTCAGGTGGAATGAGTTTACATCTATTCATTTATTCAAAAGAAATAGTCATTGCACTCTTATTGTGTTATATATGATTTTCTCGAATTCATCAAAATAGCAGAAAGGCAATGATACCATGCATCCTGCATAGAGAAAAGGGACATGTGAAAAGAAGGGAGGAGGTTTCAGACTCTTGATCAACGTCTTAGATATCTGCATTTTAACCATGCCAGAATCAAGCAGGCTTTGCAGTGCCACCTCCTAGGACGAAAGAGTCATCAAATCTGAGCCTGAACACAGTATATCAAGATAAATAAATATATATCTTACTGATATTATAACCCCCCTTTCTCTGCTGTCTTTTCATCACACCAATATGGCAAATGCTCATTTCAGGGTAACCCAGCTATCTAATTTTCCTGTGCCTGCACCTCAGCATTCAAGCACTGTGGATAAAGTCAAATAAGTGCAATTATAAATTCATGATTAATAATTTCAAGTTGAATCAAATTGGCAATTTCACTCTGTCCTCTTCCTATAACTCAGCCTTGTAATTGGCATATGTGTGCATATACACACACTAAAAATTCTACAGTCTTCTTAAATCTCAGACCTTTTCTCCACACATAAAATCATGAAGCTTTGCTTTAGAGAAGATATACAATAAATAGCTCAGGAAATTTCCAATGCAAACATATAAAATTATCTGTACCTGTAAATACCCTGTCCCCTTTCCTTTCTGTTACAAGAGAGGAAAATCCCTTACAAATGGATGTTCTGTAAATCCGATGTGCTTTCTTATTTAATAATCTTACATTACTGAAGTCACTTTCCTTTTTTATATTCATCCTCTGTCTGTCACCCGAATTCTTCCCATTGGCTTCTGGATGTCCTCAAATCTTTACCACTGGAAACACAGACTGCTCGCCATAGTCATTTTCCCTCTCATTCTCTTCCAGCTACTTTGGTAGCTTTTTATTTCCCTTCTTAGCCAATATTGTATGGAGACTTCTAAAATGTGGTCTCCATTTTTTCAGCTTTCCCTCATTACATTATTCTCTCTGTACTGGTAAGGATGTAAGTCCAGCTGCTACAACAGAGATCCAAAATTAACAAAAGCTTAAACAAAAGTGAATTAACTGCCTCTTATAAAAATTGAAGCTGGTGTGGCAGCATCCTTATGATAAAATTGCAAAACCCATGTTCTTTCTCTGTTGTTATCCTTCTATTCACAAAGCACTGTCTTTATCTGCATGGTCAAATATGGCTTATTGTTATGTACACATTCCAGTCACTAGGCAAGGGAAAAAGAAAAAGGAAAGGCATTACTAGGAATTTCTGTTACATTATCTGTAAACTAGCAACATGATCACATTTAGCTGCAATGGTAATTGGAAAATGTTGGCTTAATTTTGTATGTACACAGTTAAAAACTGAACGTTACTTACTCTGTAGGACAAGAAGAGAATGGATATTGGGGGACACACAGCAAAATCTGCCAAATACTCCAGTTTTATATTTCTATCACTTCTACAAAATAACTCTCACTAAGGTTGGTGATCATGTCCATGAATCTAAATCCAATGGGTATTATTTCCATGCTCCCCTTATAGCATCTCTCAGCAACAATTGGCAGTTTATTTATTGCCTTCTTAAAATATTCTCTTAGCTCAATTTCTATAACATAATAGTTTCCATGTTTCCTCTGATTTCTCTGTAATATTCTATTCAGCTTGATTTAATTTTTTTCTCTGAAGTATGGGAGTTCATTATGGATAACACTAGAACATTTTTTTCCACTGCATCCTACCTTCATAAAATACTCATTTGTATCCCTGGTTTCAAACACCACCTGTAAGCAAATACCTCACACATTTTTCCTCTTTGCTTCTCTGATTTATGTCACCAAAGCTGGGCATCTTTCAATGCTCCTCATCTCAGTTAATGGCCCCATATGCTGCCATGTGGAATAATTCCAGTGCCTAACATAGCTTCTGTTTTACAGTAGGCACTCATGAATAGTTTTGAAAGAATAACTAAATTAAACCATTAATAGATGATATTTCATCTTTTCAGGAGAATCCTTTCTTTAATACTACCAAACACTTTGGTACTTATTAAAAATAATAAACTCCTGGCCTGAAGAGAGAAAATTATTGTCACAGCATCATATAACTGAGAGAAGTAAATAGATTCAAAACAAGGTCTGTCTGCAACCCTATAGTCGTCCACAATATTGTATTTTCTATTCCTAATGGAATCTGAGAGAAGACAATGGCAAGAGGAACAGAGAAAAGAAGGAGAGTGTGGAAATTCATTTTGTAATGTATTATAAATAGGAAAGAAGGGTGAAGATTGTGGAAATTTGAATTTGAGTCATTCAGAAAACACTGGTGCTGTGAAAAGAAAAGGGAGATAATGAATTCAGTTTTGGACAGAGTAAATTTAAATTGCTGAAAATTTATGTGAAGATTTCCAAAGTTTATTTGGAAGAGTGATTCTAGATACACATCCTGAAAGTGAGAGTTGGAGCCCGGATATAGGGTAAAAATGACAACAAAGGAAGTATTAAGAAAAAGAAAAGAGAACATTTCTGGGATTTTTTTTTATTTCTGATGCTTCTGGCCTCTTTGCACTTGCTGGCTAAAAGCCACACTGTCCAGTTGTCATAAAGTCTAGTACTGGCCGTCACATGGAAAACTCCTTTTATCACTTCTGACCTTGATGACTTTCCCAATGCCCTTTGCTTATGGTTTTCAGTATGTTAACCATCCTTTTCTTTTCATTGTCTTTATGGGAATAGGATTTCTTCTCTGTGGCATCACATTACTCTCTTTTTATATGATCAGCTATGATTGTTATTATAGATATATTCATTTTTTATGATTCTTCTGGATTTTTGAAATGAATGTTCAGTCTAATAAAGCTAGGTTGTTGCAATGCATGTTATTCTCACTTGAGTGTGTGCACTGGTCATTCTCTACCTTTTTCCACCTTGATCCATATTCATATGCAGAAATTGTCCTTAGGGGTCACAAGATTTTGACCATCTCTTTGCTGCAGATATGAAACTGTTAGAAAGGGTAGAAAAAATTAATAAAGTTTGGATTCACTCCTGAGTATTGCCATTGGAAGATTACGGGGATCATGTGATCATGTTGAGTCCATAGCAAGACCATCTAAAACTGAAATGTCTTGATGGCTAGCAACATGTCATACTCGTTTCTCCAATAATTAGTTTCTCCAATATTTAGTCCATTATCTGGCACGTAGAGGGCACTCAACATTTTTGGTGGTCTGAGATGAACTGAGGTAGTCACACATCTTGCATCTCACTAAGAAACATATATAACTTGAAGTCCAATTTCTACTAAAATAGGAAAAAAGATCTTTTGCTTTAACTCGACTATGATTTAAAATGCAAAATATTTTGGAAAAAAACTTTTACAAGTCATAGAATAAAATACTTACTGGTATTTACAAAGTTAAATCCTGGTACCAGTATTTTTTTTTGGAAATCATAATTGAAAAACTTAAAAAAAAAAAAAAAGAACAAAAAAACCAAGCACAGGCAAACTGCTTCAAACTATTGTAAAATTGGGGGGAGTCTCTTGCTGTTCAACAGAATGCCACACAATTTATCACGATTATTGTAGTGATTGTGCCTGCCTTTAGGGAAAATCCAAAGCAGGATTGGGTATTATACTACCTCAGTGTGATCTCTGCAGGCAAATATATCACCATGTGGCAGAGTGCCATGCTGAAACAAACTGCCCTGCACAAGTCTGAAAAATGATAACTTTTAATCCCTGTAAGATGTATGGTGGTATAACACTTTTAACTGTTTTCCATTCCCTGTTTTTTAAAGCAATTATACTGTAGGCTGCAGGGCACATTGTTAGATGCAGTTTTTGTCCTCAAAACTTTTCTTTCTCTGTTGAAAATTTTTCCAACATAAACATTTCCTAAATTGGTAAGGAAACTTAGTATGAAGCACAGAAGTTGTAAAAGCAACTAGAAAGTACAGGTTTTGAAACAAAGCAAGAAATATAATATTAATAGTTGCCTAACCTGGGATTCATTTGTGAAGAAATAACCTTCTCTCATATGTATTTATATGCTCTCCTAATGAGAATTACTTGAATGTAATTTCAGTGTATCTTGATGAACTTGAATTGAGAAATTATTCAGTAGATCACTGACATTTATGAAGGATATATATTAATTGGGAATTCTCAAATTCCTTAATAACAATATATTAATAGTAAATACTCTTCCCCACAATGTAAACTATAATTGAAAAGTGTTTGTGGATTCCCATTAAATCTTTAACCATTCTATACAGAAAGAAAGTCGCTTGTAAACATATGTAAATACATTTTACTTGAGTTATATTTTTATTGAGTTCTCTCTTCTTTGTGTTTATCTTTATAAAATGGGCAAAAGATTATGAAAGCTATAGTGTTTATACCAATAAATACAGAAAAAAACTCCTCTTCATTGCAGTGTACAAAGTAGGAATTGCCTAGTCTAACCCATGAAAATTTTATATAAATATATATCTCTATGTATGTGTGTGTATATATATTGCTCCTTCTCTTCAGCCCCTCTACGTGTCTCAAATGTGTGACTCAGCAGGAGCAAAAGTTAATTACATTCCATGAAACTTCAAGTCAATTGTAATAAGTTGACATGGAAAAATTCCTGTGCTGGGGAAAAGCTTGAATTAAATGAGATCATCAATTTGGGAGTAGAAAAGTAGATGAATATATTAACCTTTGATCTCTATTGGTAGGTCCATTTGTCTACTACTGATCCATGCCTCCTTCAGTCTCCTTCACAGTTTCTGCAGTTCTGTGTTCTTCAGAGACACTCACTAATTCATTTATTCATTCACTTGAAAAATTATCGAGCACCTCTAAATGTTTGGTACTGGGTGGACCACAGAGTGGTAATGAGGCGATGAATACATAACTAACAAAAAAAATAAATACTAAACATGGTGATAGGTTCTTTGAATGAAAACTGAGAGTAATAGGAGACAAAATAATAATAATAGAGGTATACTTTAGACTAAGTGGTTTGGAAAATCCTTTGACTGTCAGAGATAAGTCTGGACACATCCCTGTTAATAGCTAAGTGGCTATTTTCATCAGAATAGAAACATGTTTTCTCTACCTGCTAAATCAGGACATTTCACTTTCAAAGACTGTCCAGTTTGTTACTATGGTTACCATACTAGCTGTTTCCCTTTTTTTGGAGGAGAGGTTACCCGCATCAAGGACGAAGAGAATCCCTCAAAGAAAAAATAGACGACCATAAGAATGAAATGTTCATCGCACACAGAGATGCATCTTTCCTCAACACTGAGTTTGCAGTATCACTACCTCTTTACACTCACAGTGACCTTTGCCTCAGCCCAGCCAAGATATTTTTAATGCTTCTAAAAAGAGAATAAAGAATATTTCCCCAAATGAAATCTCCTTAATTTTTTATATTACCAATAATGTCAATTGCTACTCACTCAACAAAATAAAGCATTGACGATACTATACATGCCCAAACCACATATTTCTTCTCTTCCTGGCCCCCCTATACACCTGCCTAAAATTGCTCATAAGATTTCAGAGATAAAAGTTATCTGAGACACCATTTGTCCAGTTCAGTAATCTTTAACCTATGAAGGATAGTCAGGCAGGACTGTGGGTTCCCCTTTCTTCTCTCAAAAAGTACCTCATGTCCAATTAATATCTAGCTGGTGACCAGTATGAGATTTTATTGGAAAAAAAATGTTCTGAGTTCTAGAAATATATGAAATCATTAATTTACTTCACTATATCACTGTTTGTTTAAACAAATGAAAGAACTGAAACTAAGATTACAATGTCTTTCCCAAATTCAGAAAGTACTTTGTGACCTACAGCATTATTAGTTGCTCTTTCCAGTCACTCATTAACTTTTCACTTGGCCCAAGGTAAGTAGTGTACTTGTAGGTAAAGAATTCAAAATGTGGCACAGACGAAAATGATACAAGGATAAAAATATAAAAGTTGTGTTCAAAATAGGATTCCTCTGTCTTTAGAGGTTAACATTTTTAACTTTGTGCTGCCTCTCAAAATTATTCCAGAATAAAATGCTTCCACTAAGGCACAGTCTCATTGGATATATGAGGAAAATACATTTATAAAAATCCAGTATGAAGTCAAATATACTTCTATTACAAACCCAAAGGCAGAACCAAGGAAAGCCAAAAAGGCAGTTAGCTAAGTGCTGCCATCAACTTGTTTCATTGTGCTTTTATTCTTTCCAAAGACTCAAACTAATTAAGAGTGCTCAGCATCTGTCCGAGACTTAAAAAAAGAGTAAAAGGTCTAGTTAGAATCTTGGAGCCTAGAAATCTTAAGAGAATGTCCCAAGCTGACACTAGAAATACGGCTGGGCAATTCAAGAGAAGACAGCTTATTGACCAAAAATCGCTAAAATCACCAAACTTGTGACAGTTTAGTAAAGGTAAAGAATTTACCCTTGATAACCTCTAGCAGCTATTTGTTCTCTTACAATCAGGAAATGATAATAGATGGAGACATGGTCACTGCTATTTAGACCTCAGAGCATAGGAGACTTTGAATCTGTTTTTAGTCAGTGGTTTGTCACCAGATGGGGGAAGTCAAATACTAAGTAAAGAGATAGATTTTTGGCAAGCTTTTAAGAACTTTTACATTGGATTGAACATAGTCATTCAAAACCAGCTTGAATTAATATATATTTGTTCTAATGAAGCTTTTATTTCTAAATTATTTTAATATATTTTTCATTTAATTTCTAAAATATTTCTACTACATGTTTATTTTTATTGCTTATATGTAATGAAAATTGATCTCCTTTGCTATTTTTTCAAAGCAAAACAAAACTTGTCTTATTCCTCACTCTTGCTATTCTTTGGAGATATAATGCTATTGCTTTCCTTACTACCATTCTTAAGGTATACAAAAGTCAATAACCAAGATGCCAAGGTTTCCTCTTAGTGAAGTATAACTTCCCTCCCTCTCATACATATTTAAAATCTGGTGATCGTTTCTCAGTTTTATTCTTCAACCATTATGTAGCATTATCCAACTTTCTCTGTCTTCAAATTGTTTGTTCATGTTCTTTCTATTCCATGGGTCTAGAATGTTCTTTTTGCCTTTCAATCTATTTCACCAGTTCCTTAGCATCTTCTATGTCCTCATATACAGGTTTTTAAATGATCAAGCCTGCTCACTGCTGGATTTTGAAAACCTCTAATAAATTCCCATATCTTTCATCTTTTTGAGCCTCAGTTTCTTCCCCAAGTAGACTAAGTATGATAATAATAATGGCTGACTTTATTTACAGAATTATTGGAATCAAATGGAATAAAAATGCAAAATTAAATTACAAATTTTAATCATTTATAAAGATATGTTGAACTGTCCCTAATCAATTAGAATTGCCTCAGCAAAGGTGTGCCTGTGCAAACTGGCCAGAGACCTCTGCAGAAGCTCTTTTCTCAGTTGTCAGGGAAGGTGGTCTCTTTCTGTTGTGGTCAATAGGCTAGAAAATACAGCCTAATTAGGCCCGTGATACAGGGGAAGACTGAAATAGAAAGGAACAGAGTCCAGTGATACTTCTTGAGCTCCTTAGTCTAGCCATGCCCTTGGATGCTTAGGTAATATGAAACAATCAATTATTTTTTTCTTAAAACCTATTTAATCTTTATTTTAAGTTACTAAATAGCAATTGATTAATACATATTTTTCCTCTTGTTCAATTCATAGTAGATATGTGACTTCAATCCTATCAGGATTAGAGTGATGATTTATTTGTATAAATATACTTTTATTACTCATTAGAAAGTACCAGAAGATATAAAGAAACTTACAATCATAAAGCCTTCTTAAATTAAACTGAACCTGAGAGATCAAACATACCCAAGTCCTACCTCCTGGTTTGCTTGCACTTATATATCCATCTTGAATGCCATCCCTCTTCCAACACTTTTATGCTCTGTTGAAATATCACTAAATCCACCATACTTACATCAAATATCATTTCACTTTTTAATAAATCCTGTCTTGCTTGTAAAACCAGATATCCTCTCTCCCTTCTCAGTAAGCTATTTATACCTCTTTTATATCCATCCTCTATTTTAGATATCTAGATGCTCTTCAAGCTTTCTTATTAAAGTATAAGACCTTTGAAGGCAAGGAGTTTGTACATACCTTTGTAGCACTCAGAATGCCCACAGAACGATTTGCAGATATCCAAAAATCTGTCATTAATGGCTTGGTTGATTTAAATCATTATCTTAGGTAAATGGAAAGGTTTTTATCTTTGACATGTTTAAAATTCCCTCTCTCTATCCACATGAAAACAATGATGACAATCATGGGATTAGTATGCCAGGAGAAGGAAAGTATTAGAGCCCTTTTTGCCTTCTGGTTTTTAATTAAATTGAATTCAATATTCAATGAATTGAGAGAATGTCTTGGAAAAAAATACCTGCCTACTCTTCCAAAATAATGTGCTCACTTTTAAAAGATATTCTCTTTCATATAATTATGTATACCTAATATGCCTTCTGGATAAACTTTAATTTTTGCTAAATCTGATATTAACATTAGGAGACTATTAGTACCCTAGATCTTTCAATATATTTATAGTATCTCTGAAATTATCAGGTGTATATAAGGGTCTCCTCAAAGTTAAGGCATTAAGTTATACTTTTACTAACTCATTTGTAGCTTGACATAATTTAATATAAACACTTAAGTTGAGCAGACTAGAGGTAGTCTTCAGCTTCCTATCCAATCCATGAGGCCTCAAGAGAGCTTCCTCTCTACCCAGAGTAATTTTTTGCTGCAATAGAATAAAACCAAGCATGATGCTTTGGGCTTCTCTCTCACATTGTGTATGTTTTATTCTTTATTGCTCACAGGATTGCAAAGCAGAAAAATTATTTCTGTGGTTTTTTTCTATAAATTTTGACAACTTTCACCATTTATTCTATTACTAATATACTATGTATCATAGTCATAAAAGTACTAACTTTAGACTCAAACAAACCTGGGATCAAATGGAGACTGGTACCCACCAGTTGTCTGATATATTTACTGCCCACTAGTTTGCTTAGCCGCTTCGAGTGTGATTTCTTACCTGTAAAATAGGTTAATCTTAGCATTCCAGGTATAAAGGACATACTTATTACACAAAACTTTTAAATTGTATTGTCAATAACAAGATAAAAAAATCTGGCAATGGTTTTTACCATGAATCTATGTATAAATATTTGATTTTAAAATGGAGCAAATTTCAAAAACATACTGTTTTGCCCTTTGTAATAGAGGAAGAAGAATCCTAATAAGAAAATATCTCTGCGTCTGGGGATTTATGTGCTGCTCAATTATTAAAGGCAATTCTGTTTCCCCACTAGGATGTACACCGCCTGAAGGCAATGCCCACGACTGTCTTAGTCATGGCTGTGTCTCCACTGTCTGGCATATTTCTTGACACATAATGGGAACTCAATTTATTGAATTAACATATTAACTTCCATGTGAGCTGTATTTAACTCATCCTAGTTTTGAGCCGGGGCCTCGTGAAGCATGTGTAACTCACATATCTCTTTACCTTGGCAGCTGTGTGGTGCGCAGGCAACTCACACTGCTCTGCGGTAGCGTACATGTTAAGTGACGGGTGGCCCCCTGGGCAAAACCCTTCAGTTGGTTCGTGAAAATCTTACTTGTTGATGTTCTTATTGTTACAATTAATATTGACAAGTTACTTCTAAAAATGTGGATTAAATGGATAGAAGTCAATAAATTTCATTTTTCTATTTCTGTTTACATTTAAATTACACTTAAGCCTGACAAGTCTTGAAAAACACTTTACCCTTATGAAATAATTTTCAAATTTTCACATTACTTTTTACATTACTAATTTTCAGGTTTTTATATTGAAAGAACACACAGCGCAATAAAAAAGAACAAAATTTTCATTAAATTAGATCGTTTTGTTTTTGAAGTTTTTATTCTATTTTCATAATAAAACACCATGGCCCCAAGGAAATTTTTTTTCTAGTGTGGCAATTAATATGTTAATTAATAATCTGTAATCCAGTGAGCCGAGAAATACAAAGTTTCTAAACTCCAACACTTGCTTAAGAAAAAGGAATAGCAAGCTGGCTTATGATAGTGTGAAAGGAATGCTTTTGGGTGAATGTTTCCCAAATGCATTGGAAACAACCAGATGCATTTCCTGGCTATCATTGATCACTAAACTCCAATATTTACCTGAAATATGGATGCCCAGAATAAAGATTACTTTGTGTAGCTTCTTTTACAGTAGAGTGTAGCACTCTGACTTAAGTGCTTGACAATGGGCTATTTATTACTAATGGCAAATGTAATATTCAGGAAGCGACTTTAAGTGGAGATAATGGACCTTATCCTACCCTCTCCTGCTCCCTGCTGGTTGTTTAGTTAATACGATCACTGAACTAGATAAATCATTTGGGACCATGAAATAATTTGGGGAGTGGAAGTCATGCATGTCAGTACAAGATAAAAGATCCAGTATTTCTCAGTTCTTCGTGGAGCAAATCTATTATACCAATTCTAGGCAATTCACATGTAGACTTAATGTCAAGGGTGTGTCTTAGTCCAGTTTGTGCTGCTATAACAGAACCCCTGAGACTGTATAATTTATAATGAACAGATTTCTTGGCTTACTGTTCTGGAGGCTGGGATGCCCAATATCAAGGTGCTGACATCTAGTGAGGGCCTTCTTGTTGTGTCAACACATAGCAGAAGGTAAGAAGTGAGGGGGCAGGTAGAGAAAATGCACTCGAGGGGGCTGAATTTTCCCTTTTATAACAGCACCAATCCCACCCATAAGGATGGAGCTGTCATGGCCTAAATCACCTCTTAAAGGTCCCACCACTTAATACTGTTAGAACAGCAATTAAATTTCCACATGAGTTTTCAAGGGGACAAACATTCAAACCACAACGGGAGGTATTGATTCCTAGTCTGTCTAAACCAAACTATTTTTGGTTCTGATAAGCTAGGACAGTCAATCTCTGTGGCAAGATTTCAGTTAAACTTACAATTTAAGTAAAAAAAAAAAAACAAAAAAACTGTGTATATAATCAGCTATCAGTATACTTATAAAAATAAGTTTTATTGGAAGTAGACTTGCTAAAGGCAGATAGACTTCCAGCATTGTTATTCACCAGCTGTGTCTTTATGGACAAGTTATTTCAAATCCTCTTGGACTTAGATGACTCAATTTTAAAATGAGAGAATTGGATTAATTAGAGTGACTAAAGTCAGAGAATTTAAGTTTGTCCAAATCTTTATGATATAGGAGAAAGAAGAGGTAAGAACCATGGATCCAGTGTATCCATGGAGATCAAATACTGAGCTGGCATGGGAAGGTACTAGCCTTCTATGCACTGGAATCCAGAACATATGAGACATCCATTTTCTTCTTACTGACTAATTTCCTCACACTCTTTTATTTTACAGAGATATTATTTCTGTTCACATTGTGAACATTGAAATACCAGGGTCCAGAGATATAAAATACTGCCACGTTAAATGTGCTTTTACCTGTGCTTCCTCAAAGAAGCCATGGTTCTACTAAAATATTCAACTTTGGCACTTCTTAGTCCTATAAACACTGTAGAATTTAAACAGCAATGGTTACATACCATTTATTCTAACAGTAGAAAATAATTCCTTAATATATTAAACTTCTTTATTATAAAGCATTTCTTGGAATTGAAAAAATTAAGAGGAAAAAGGAGAAGGATAAATTGTAATGAAAATAACAGTGGAGAAAGCAGCTATTCACCCTAGGACTGAGAAGACAAAAGGCAAGAAGTGGGAATTAATAAAATTTAAAAGCTTGGAGGAGGGTTCCTGTGGGGCTGGACTCAGACTTTTGAGGAGGAAATGCTGGCCAGCTGGTGGTGGAAGTCCCTGAAGAGAAAAGAACAAGGCTGGATCTGTGAGCGTTGGAAAAACTGCAAAAGTAATTAACTGCTGCTGCTTATGAAGAAGTAAACTCAGGTGATACTGAGAGAAACAGGAAGCAAAGAGGTAACGAACCAGATAAATGGTCCCTTCTTCTCCCAGCAATTCAGTTCCCTCTAACACCCCCTATAGGTAGAATCTAACTGAAAAGCCGAAATATGATTTATAGATTCCTAATCCCTATATTATTAATATAATACAAACTAGAGTGTGGAAGAGGGAGGAGAGGTTTAAAGCTGGGAGACAATAGCTTAGTAATTGGCACAGAGGAGGTGTGAAATTATAAAGGAGAATATATCACAGAAGGAAGATTCATATTTCATGAAGATATGAGGCTTAATTTAGGTCAGGTTTTCTAAGAAACATGTAAAATATTCTCCTTGCTTTTTAATCAAAAAGCATATATGAGTTATTTCAAAAAGCTTCATTTTTCCCCAGAGGGGAAAAAAACTGAAGAATATTAAATGTTACTGAGTGAAAGTTGGCATTTTAGTTCAAAAGAAACTTGATACAGGGCTGTGAATTAATACATTTCCTTTACAAAAGGCGCTACTAATTAAAATGAGAAAGTCCTAAATCTGTTATTTAAGCTAATTATTGTCAACTTCTTTATGCAAAAGTCTATACAGAATATCTTACATATTTGACGTTCCAGGGAGATGCCCTTTTTCTTAATCGTAAATGAATTGTCCTCACTAGGTGAAATCTCCCAATTCTAAAATTCTAATTTCTCCATAGGGAACATGGGATATGGCATGAGAAAATCGGGATTGGAAGTCATTGCAAAATGTTCTCTACTTTAGTTAGTTCTAATCCTCTCTAATCCACCCATTAATATTTTTTATATTGAGGATTCAATTCCAGAATATTCAGAAGGGAAATGGAAACATGTATTGAGTGGAATAGACAGAAGAAAATAGCACCATCTGCCACCTCCTATTTTCCTATTTCAATTTTCCTGGGAAGAATATTCTCAAGGAATTTTTCCCTCTGGGACACATTTTCTTTATAATTAATTCCTTTTAAACTATGACTTGATTGCACTGGATCCCTTCAAAGGTTGTTTTCAATCAAGAACAAGCTCAGGGAAGAGAGGTGGGGTGTTAGAACATCACTCAACTAAGAATGATGTGGCATCAGAGCTGACTTTCCCTGAGATGAAAGATTAGATATAGATATATAATTGTATAGCTATATAGTTACAGTTATATTAGTTATATATAGTTATATTAGTTATATATAGTTATATAGTTATAGTTAGGTTGGATTATAGTATATTATCATTAGTACTTCACCACCCATGAGTGCTTTTCCTATCAGATGTCAGATTAGGCAAAAGGTATTTTTTGTTTAGTTAATATTTTTATCATTGTATTTTACTGCAGTGGATGGGTCAGTGCCTTTAGAAGCCCTATTTAGGGACATGGAAATTTACATATGTGTAAATTGGTTCTAATGTATACTAGACTCATATATAATTTGTCATTATTTTTGTTCCAGGTTGTTTTTATTCAGGTCATAACATAGCTTAGTTTAATGAGAGCTCAGCTTAACTCTGCATGTGAATTCTCAGGTTCCTATGTGGTCTTATTGCATCTTCCTTAACCCCATTCTAGTTTACTTTGCCTTTCACCAGTTTCTGTTACTTTCCTTGGGATACCCAATCTTATAGTGGGGTAATTGTTACCTTGTTTGTGCTTCCTTAGTGTAGATATGAGTTCTAGTTAGTATCATTTTTCTTCAGTCTGAAGAACTTCCTTTAACATTTCCTGGCAGGCAAGTCTGCTAAAAATGAAGTCTCTCAAGTTTCCCTTGTTTGAAAATGTCTTTATTTCATTTATTAAAATTTGTTTTTAATTTATTTTTGATTTTAATAAATTTTATTGTATACTTAAAGTATACAACAGGGTATTATGGGATACATTTATGTAGTAAAATGGTTATAGTGAAACAAATGAATATTATCGCATATTCACTTTTGTTTTTGAAGGATTTTTTTTTTGTCTCATTATAAAGTTCTACATTAACAGGTTTATTTTTCTTTAAGAATTGTAAATGTGCTGTTTTAATTCTTACAGCTTGCATTTTTTCTGATGCAAAGTCAATGACAATTTAATTTTTGTTTTCAGGCTCACTGTATGTAATGGATTTTCTTTCCCCTCTGGCTGTTTTAAGATTTTCTCTTCACCAATGGTCCCAGAAATTTTATTATATTATTATATTATAATAATATAGCCTTTGTGTAATACCCTTTGTGTTTATATTACTTGGAGTTTGTTGAGTTTCTTATCTCTGTGGGTTTATGGTTGACTTAAATTTGGAGAATTTTGTCTTCCCCCCTCCTCCCTCCTTTTTCCTATGACTTCGAACACATGTATGTTATGCTGCTGATATTGTCCCACAGATCACGGAGTGTCTGTTCATATTTTTTCTCAGCTCTTTTTTTTTTTTCTGTTCTTCAGCTTGGATAGTTTTTATTGCTGTCTTCAAGTTCACTGAGTCTTTTATCTAGAGAATCTAATCTGCTATTAAGTCCACCTAGAAATTTTTGAAAATTAGATATTATATTTTGGGGCTCTAGAACTTCCATTCATTTTTTTATTTTACATTTCTCTTCCCATTATGTTTATTTCTAAAATTTAGATTCTTGAACATATTTATGACTGTTTTAAAGTCCTTGCTGGTTACTTACATCATGTCCATCAGTTCTGTGTTTGTTTCTATTTACTAATATTTTTCATCTTTATTGGTCACAGTTTACTCTTTCATCTCATGTCTCGGGCTTTTTTTATTGAAGGTTAAATATTGTGACTCTTATGATATTGAGTGTCTGGATCTTGTTTTCCTTGCAGAGGGCTAAGTTTTGTTTTGACAGGTATTTAATTTAATTTACTTGCAGTTTACTGAGACTTTCATGCTCTTGTATTAACCTTTGCTGTGTCAGAGTCAAAAGTGCCTCCAGGCACAAATTTGAGGTGATAATAGCGCTCGCTTACTTATTTCCCATCTCTCAAGAATCACGGTCCTGAAATACCTGTTATTCTGTATCTGAAAACAGTTGTTTTCATATATTTTCCCATTTTGTAGCCATTACAACAGAAAGTCTAATCTAATATGGATTACTTTATCATAGACAGTAGTAGATCAGGTCATTATAATAATGAGATTAATTTTTCCCCAAGGTGTTAAGAGTAACATGTAAAGATACAAAATATTCAATAACTGGGACCATTAGTGTCCCAGAGAATCTTGGTGAGGATTAAGATTATCAAGCTATTGTCTCTTTTTATGCAGTAGTTAAAACTATTATAACATCATTAGTTATAGGCCATTTCATAAAAATTCTTTCTAAATTTATATTGATGAGTGTCATCAGGCTATCCTCAGAGTGCCAACAATTTTGTTTCTAGCTGCAGAAAAAGGATGCCTAATGACGAGGCTGGCCTCCTACTGCATGCTGAGAGCTCCCCTCATATGTTTATTTACAGATAATATTTTTAAGCCATTTATTTATGTTGTCGTATTTTGGTTTAACTCATTTTTTTTTGGTGAATAGTTTCAAGGGATATTAAATAGAAAAGCCATAACTAATGCTTCAGCAAACTGAATAATAAATGTCTCACAGCTGCAATGCTCCTATAAGGAGATTGGTTCAATGTCATTGTATTCATGGGGTTTATTAGCAGTTCAATATTTAAATAGAAGAATGTTCACATTTTTCTTTAACTGTTACTGGTGTCAGTTATCATGGTGGAATGGACTAGATTTGGGTATGAGTTCCACACAACCTGAAAACCACATTGATAATTGCTTATACTATGAAAGTTTAAGTTGAATGCTCATATTTTGCTTCATTTGTTTAAGTACAAAAAGGAAATTATTCATAAACTAACTGTTTTGAAATGTTTTGTGATGTTAACAGTGATGAAGTTCAATTGAGAGCAGTGTGATCCAGTTAATAAATCTTAAAATTCTTCTCATATAGTTCTAGACATGTGAGGAATCTTGGATTCTTGAGTAAAGCTTAGATTCATCATTAGTCCACTTAGCTTTGTTCTGTCTGAAGTTTTATTACCTGAATGCCTTCTAGCTATGATCGGGACGGCTCTGGATTAGAATATATATGAATGTGGCAAGACCTCTGCTGTGCTGCTTTCAGTCCCTGTCGCAGACACAGGGCTCTTCCTCCAGCTCTTCGTGTATATTCTTTGCGTTCACTTTCTTTCTCTGTGCTTTTAAAATCATATACTCAAGCCCTGCCCTATGTTTAACTTCTCCGCACTTCTCTTTAATCCTAATACTTTCCTTTTCTAATCTGGTACATAACTCTTTTTTCTCTAATTGTTGGTCTTATTCCTGCCCTGTTTTTTCACAAATGTAAATTGGACACTCTTAAAAAGTAGTTAATATATATGTGTATATGAAATAATATAATTACATATACATATATAATTATATACATATGTGTGTGTATATATAATTTTGTCTTCAACATGTTTATCTATCAGTCTCTAGCTTTGATTCCATATAATTTTTAGTGAATAACCTGTTCTAAATTCCTTTATTAGCTCACTCAATAACCTTTAATTTTATATTGAGATAAAATTTACACATATAAAATATGTAGATGTTACATGTTCTATTTAAAGAGTTAAGAAAATTTTACCCACCCATGTAAACTTGTATCCCCTGTTAGGCGATTTTCCAATCCTACAAGCAATAGCTTTTCAATATTAATCAAAAGAAACTGGTTTTACCTCTTCTTGGAAATCATCTAAATGTAACCATTCAGTATGTACTTTTAGTTTGTTTTTACTAACAAAATGCTTGTGAGATTAATCATGTTGTTTTATGTTTTCATAATTAATTTATTTTTACTGCTTAATTGTATTCAGTTGTATGAATGTACATAATTCATTTATTCATTCTCTTATTAATGTACATTTGATTTATTTCCACTTTGGGGTTATTATGAATAAGGAAATTGAGAATATTCTTGTACAGGAGCTTGTGTGGACATACATTTTCATTTGTTTTGAGTAAATGGAATGTACTCAAGTAAACTGGAATTTCAAGCAAGTGGAATTGCTGTGCTATAATTTTAAAGAAAACCCAAAGAGTTATCCAAAATGTATCTACCTTTCTTCTTCCACCAGCAATGTAAAAAAATTCCAGTGGCTCCATAGCCTTGCCAGCATTTTGTGCTATCAGTCTTTCAGATTTTATCCATTCTAGAGGGTCTCTGACTCTCTCTCCCTATCTCCTTCATCTTTTACCACCCTATAAGTAACTAATTTGTGTATGTTCTATTTCTAAACATTTAGAAACATTCTAGAATGTTTCTCTAATGTTCTATAATTATTCTAAGTATGTCCTTGATAACAAATTACTTGAAGGCATTATCATTATTTATTTATTTAGTAGTGTCATTCTTTCACCTCCACACAACTAGCGTAATGCTAGACATCATCAGAGGCTAAAGTCAAGTCTTAAATTATAGAATATTAGAGATAGAAGGGACATTATTTTGGCAAATGCTTTGTTTTACGGCTACTGTGCAGTATTCATATTGCACTTAATATACAATGCCATGCCCAAATTACACAATGGCTGAGTTCAAATGAGAAGGCAGATCTTCTAACTCTTGATCCAGAACATTGTGCACTGTGCCAGGCTGCTTGTCTTGATAAATTGACAGGGAAGTTATTTTTAAGTTTGGTACCTTAAAGAGTTAAAAAGGTGAGACATTGCAGATTAGAAAGTCTCTAAAGAAGAACACACCATTAGGAATGCTTGCCCACCTGGGGCATCCATTGTTGTTCCCAAACTGGGTGCTCATGACAACTTTTTCATCCTAGTAAACAAACTCAAAGTTTGATGTTTTTTCTGGTGAACGACCTTAGAGTTCTATTTAGAGTGTGATAAGGAAAATAAGGTATTGCTTTGGGTGTGTCAGAAGCTCTAATATTTCAGTTAATATATAGACTATTACATTTAAGAGTTCTTTTACTATATACATTATTATATTTTTTGTTGTAATAGACCTCAAAATAAAAAGAAAAATAAAACTCACTCCTGAGAGAAGGTACGTACCAACCATGAGATAAGCTTGTAATGGGAGGCACAGCTCATAAGATAAAGGCCTTTGCAAGTTTTATACTTACCAAAATTAATCTGGATAAATCATATGTGAGCCAACTTTATGTGGATTTTGGAGTCCTAAATTACCAGATCAACATATTTGCTATTTTTTCTAACAGATCTTTTCTAACTTCTATTCATATCTTCTCACATACAATAAATGGCACATTAATTATGAGCAAAAAGTTTCAAATGTCTACCTTTCAAAATTGGGAGTTAGAACATTTTCTTTTATTAATGTATTAATAATTATTATAAGGAATTCAGAGCATGCCAGAAATTATGACAATGATATCACAAGCCTGGAATATGGGTAAAAAAGTGTTTATTGCAGTTTTTCCCCTGAAAATCTATTAACTATTGCCTTGATTTATCTGTCTCATAAATCTTGGAGAAGATGCTTTTGTAAATATATTTTTCATAATCAATGTATAAAGACATGTCTTGAAATTTGGCAGAATACTTGATAGCATCTAAACTCAGACACATCACTCTTTTATTTTATTTTATTTTATTTTTTTACCAAGTTATGGACCAGGATCTGGCTATTCTTAAACACTGACAGCAGTTTCATTGCTTTGCATTTTGATGCCTCTGAGGCAGTCAACACACAATCTCTCTTTATTGTCACGGATTCTTACAAATGTTGATCTCCTCAAAACACAAAGGTTTTGCAGACCATTGCATTGATAATGTATTTCTACATTTGTATTCCTCAAAATTTTATTGACGTTCTTCCCAGGAGATTATGGAAGGCAGAAATGTATTTTTGGCATCACATTATGCTAAATATTTCATGATGAAAGTAGCATTTTTCGCCATTGTATAAAATATTTTCCCATTCTGTCAAATGACCTATAAAAAAGTACACAGGCAGATATTACCTGGTATCCACTTAATCACGCACTATGGCATCAGGCTCCTTGGGACTTGCAATAGTGTCCTGGAGTCATAAAGGTGAGGTATGTTATGTGGATGGAAACCAAAAGCCAAATGCTTATAACATCATTTATGTACAATTGTGGAATAATAGCACACCCTCAAGGTGAATTTTTTTGCTGATGTCGAAGATCAGAATTTGTGGAAAACAAAATAAACATTGAGAAAGAAACCTGTAAATCCATTTCATAGCCCATGGTCTGACAGTTAAGGTTATGACAAGATGTTTGTGTGCCTATAGCATTGTAATTGCAAACCTTGGATTCTCTTTTGAGTGTTTGTTTTTCACAATTTCTGATAGCAAGAAATAACATTATAGAATTTAATATCATTAGTGCCCATACCATGATATCTTAGAGGAGGTATGGATAATCTTGCCCTTTAACCACTAGGCAATGTTACCTCTCTGTGCATTAGTGAACATGACAGGTATTATTAAGAGGATTTATGATTTAAATTTTACAAATTATTATGTTATCCTATATTATATTATTAAAAATTACAATATGGTGAGTTTATCACAAAGCAGCATGCAGTCTGAAGTACAGCTGTTTTGTCTTTTATATTGATTGAGTTTAAGGGGGCCTGGGATGAACAAGGGTAGTTTATTTCTGGTGTTTTGCAACTAATTACTAATATGAATTTTTTTTTTAAATCTATAGGGGGAAAATAGTAATACTAGTAACCTGTGAGAATTATTTTTAGGCTACCTAAAAAAAAACAACTTGTTAAAATTTTCAAAGTCATATATATGGATCCTGAAAAACTAATTTCAAATAAAACCATTCTGAGATTTAATAGGTGTGGTTTAAAAATGTTTTATTGAGGCATAACACACATAAAGTGTACAAACCTTATTGATACAACTCAATGAAGTCTTACATGTATCCACCCATATAATATCTAAGGTGCATTCAGTATACTAAATGTTTAACTCCTTATTATACAAGAAAAGGTCTGGATCTTTGGTAAGTAGGAGAAATGGGTTTAGCTAAACAAATATGTAGTTTTGGGGGCTAGCCAGACACCAGGTGTGATGGTCAATTTTATGTGTCAACCTTACTAGGCTGTAGTACCAGTAATTCAATCAAACACTAATCTAGGTGCCACTGTGAAGATGTTTTTGTAGATGTGATTAACATCTACAATAATAGACATTAAGCAAAGGAAATTACTCTTAATAATTTGGGTGGACCTGATCCAATCAGTTGAAAGGCCTCCAAGGAAGAAATTTAGTCTGTGGCCTATGGCACCAAGGAATGAAATCAAGGATTGTGTAGGGGATATGTTTATATCAGATTATAAATGATGACACCTCAGCTCCACAGCAGCCTTAGTTTCAGCTGTCCTTGTAGAGTGGTGGGCTCTTCTACGACCCTGTGCTCTCCTGACTTCCCCCACTTTTCTGTCTCAGTCCAGACTTCACTGCATTTCCATTTTCTTGCATTTGCTCTTAAATGGTGGGTCTGACAAGAATGGATCTTGATCCATCTTCTCACTCTGTACTCTCCTCCTAGGCAACTTCTCTGTCATCATGGTTGTAATTATAACCATATGGTGATGATTTCCAAATTTAGCTCATTGGCCCAAATCCCTCTTCTGAGAAGTGTATACACATACATAACTCTCTATGTGACATCTTGACTTTAATATCTTCGAGTTGCTTGAGAACCAGGCAGGCTCAAAACCTAACTCTCAACCTGTTCTTCCAATGGATGCTCCAGGCACAGCTGCAGGTCCTTCACAATCCATGAGCCTTGGAAAATCAGAGCAAATGCACATGTGCTGCTAAAGGAAAGTGTTGGGGAATAAAATTTAGTCAGGAAGATTATGCATAACCATGTTTAGCACTCCTTCCTGAGCATGTCTAAATTTTAAGATGAACCCTTTCACTCTAAAAATCAGCTTCTTGGTAAACATGCAATGCTTGGTTTTTGAATCCTTATATATATTCTCCAAAGCACAAACAATTTATTATTGTGTATAATTATGTACAACACAAGAAGTAACAATAATGAACCTTTTCAAAACTTATTTTACTTAATTCCTATAACAATTCTTGAAATAAGTAATATTCTCCTTATTTTTTAAATAAAGCAATGCAGGCACAGAGACATAAAGTATTTTCTCCAATATCATGCAAACTAGGCTGCAGTGGAAATAAGATTTAAACACAAATGTATCTCACTCTTAAGTCCACATGCTTTCAATTTTATGAATCCAGGAATTGATATCCCCTTGAGTAACCTATGATACAGGCTTATATGTTCAGGAATAACTTAGCTGATAGCAATTAAAAAATTGAATCAAGCATTAACTTTATATATTCCTAGAGATTGTAACTTCATATATCTTCTCATGTAAGATAAAAATGGCATTGAGATATAATTATTTTATCAAAAATATTATATTCTGTGTAGCAGCTTTCTCAGGTTGTCTTTTTAACTTAGGGTAATGTGCCTGAGTTACACTCGTGTGTGTGTGTGTGTGTGTGTGTGTTTAACAAGTCACAGTTTCTTTCTGTTCTTTCTATTCTATATTCTCAGATTTTACAGCCAAATTTCTACTTTTATCCATGCCATTTTAAATAAGATTCCAAATTAAATCATGCAAAACTGTCATTAACTGACTATTAACTTGTTCTTCCAGGTCATCACTCAAAATATCCTGTGGAGAGGAAAGGAGAACAATACTTCTTTTTATGTTTTCTTACACACAATTGAAACTTACTCAATAAGATTTTCTAATAAAAAAGACCTTTCCCTCCCGCAGTTTGCAAATTAAGAACTCCTCAATTCTCGTTATAAAATAAAAACTATCATTATCTTGCTCGATATAGTGTCACTTATAAGGAGCAAGATTCAAATACTGTTGATTTTGGAAATATGTGGGTTTTCTCCTCAGTTCAGGTAGTTTAGTTGTTTCCAGATATTTTTCCATCTTCTTTATAGAATTAGATTCTCACAAACCACTTTATGGATTCTACTTTCAGTTGCCTATTAGCCTGGGCCTCTTTTCTCAGTCCTGGGAAGGTTTAAGCAGCAGCCCCTTGCAGAACTATGAATCAGGCAAATATGCCTCTAACCCAACATCCATCACCTAGTACCTACAGTCCATCCATTCTTTTTGTGCGTCCTACCCTACATTATATCTCATTCTTCTAAAAGAGTCTTTAATAGGACGAAAAGAACACACAAGTACATGGGCCGGCACAGATCAGAAAAATCAAATTCTATGTATGTATAAAAGGATGAAAACATAATCTGTGGTCAAAATGTTTATGTCTATTTATGAAACAAACTAAATATCTACTAGTGTTTTATATGTTACATTGGTTAAAAGAGAATTTTTTTTTGTTTTGTTTAAGCTGCTAAAATTTCAACAAAAAATAATAAAATATAGTAGAATTGTATTCATTTTGACCATGGATTTAGATTATGCTACTAAACCTGGACATGAAAAAAAAAATCTTTTCATATTACTTTCACTTAGTAATATAAGAATGGCCAGTATCAGGAAGATGATATATTTAATACAATTTTATAAACTAAATTTGTCTTATATACCTAAGCCTTATTTGTACTTTCCTTTCTCTGTTAACTCTGCTATTGAAAAAATTTTTTACTTACTGTATTTGAAATTGTTTGATTAAAAGTAAAAATCCTACATAGATTGCATTATCTATTGAAAGATTTCCTAGATATGTTACATATTTCGCTGTCTTTCTAATCTGTAAATATCTGAGTCACAATACTTCTCTATTCAAAATATCATACTTCACTCTATTCAAAGGTTAAGATGTTCTCCAAGAAAATGTTGTACTCAGAATACCACATCATTTGCTCCCATTAAAAATAATTTTCTTCACATGAAGTAAAGAATAAAAATGTGTTGAACATAAATATAGTATGTAATTGTTAGACTATTCCATACATAGGAGGCCTTCTGGTCTCTCAACCTAATTTCAGAAAGAATTGACTTAACTTGAATTACTCAGTTTTGATATCTCAATGAATAATTTGCACTGTTTTACCTTTTTAATAATTGAGTGTACGTCAATTAAATTAGCCATACGGGACTCGGGACCAACCATTTAGACCACACTCTGATTGAACACGCTAAAATCTTTTTGTGACTGTTCAATTCTTTAAGCTCCCCTGGTCCTGTCACTGTTTTATAACCTGAGTAACAGTAACATTGCTCACTTCCTTCAGGGAAGAGGCATTTTAATGGCTGTGAAATTCTGCCTTGTTTTTAAATGCATAATTATAGGTTTCACATTTGCCTGAAGATTTAATAATTTAAACGATGCTTTTCTAGTAATCAAAATGAAATAATTTTTTCTGATAATTACCTCAGTCACTTTCAAAGAGTCAGTGATGAACATATTCATGCTGTGAGATATAAAAAGGTAATTAAATAGAATTTAGCATTGAATATATTTTTCTTTCTGCCATCTATTGAAATAGCTATTTAAATTTAGTACTTGTGAGAAATTGATATTTTCTTAATGGAATACAATTAGTAACATCCTTTTCACTTCAGGAAAAATAAGATTTTTTCCAGGTTTCTTGTTTTCATCATTTATGATTATGATGTAGGGGGCCATTGACTAGATGTGGAGAATCTGTGATGGAATTTGACTCTAGACTTGCACCTAATGATGGGAGACAGATAGAGAATGAACTCACTCCCAAAATTACTTTCAGAATATCTTCATAGACTGAACAGCATCTCTAAACAGGCAGAACTATCTCAATCTTAATTCTAGGATTGTTCAAGACAAGAAAATTTGACATTATAAGGGAGCATAGTACTAGGGATTCCTATAAGAGTTAATACACAGGAATTCATCAAATAGAAATAGATCTTACTACTAACCTTTAGACCTGCATTAGGGTATAGGGCTAGGTTACATTCACTGAAAGAAGTTTGGCAAAATCAAGGCTTGGAAAAAGATACTCAAACTATACATTGGTATTTTGGGTATATCTAGATAAGAACTGGGTGAGGATACAGAAGAGGAAGTAAGAAGGTATCCGGTCCTTTGGTTGTTTAAATTATGCCAATAAGAGGGTGTGTATTTGGAGGTAGGACTCAGTAGAGAGAGGTTTATGGGATTAGGGGTGGTAATAGGTAAATATGACTATGAAATAACACAAAGTCTAAGGTGTGTTCCTGGAACAATTAGGTACAAGGTCTTGTTGGCAATAAGAATACACAAGGTATCTCTCCAGCACTTAGTGGTCATGAATAAACAACCAGATCTCAAACATTTAAAACTACTAGATGGTTTAACTTAGTTTTTTGGGGATGCAGAGCAGACCTGGGCACCATTAGACATTGTTATATGAATTAAATAGCCTTGCAATATTTTTTTCATGTAATAAAGTCATTCAAATATTTCCTTTTTCCAGGGATAATTCCAGTTCATTTACAGAGCTGCTTAACTCTGCTTTATAAAGTAGAATGTAAATGAATGCTGATTCCTTTCTCTAGCAAAGGCATTTCTAGAAATCTAAGACTTCAACTTCAATGTCAGAGAGTTGGCATTGGTTAGCGAGAATTGAGTAATCAAGAAAAATTATCACGACTTTGAAAAAAACGTTAATATGTATCCTTTTCAGACAAAACAGTGACAATATCTTATAACTCATGGGATTTGGAAGTGGGGTAATTTTGTAAAACAGTCTTATGCTTTCATAGATAAGGAAGTTTAGGTTAAAATATGATTTCTTCATATTCTCATCCAATTAATACTCATTTAAAAATATTTATGTAGATCCAATTATGTGTCAGGCAGTATATAATAAGATAATGATGTTCAATGATAATTTCAAGGCCGGGCGCGGTGGCTCACGCCTGTAATCCTAGCACTCTGGGAGGCCGAGGCGGGCGGATCGCTCAAGGTCAGGAGTTCGAGACCAGCCTGAGCAAGAGCGAGACCCCGTCTCTACTAAAAATAGAAAAAAATTATATGGACAACTAAAAATATATATATAGAAAAATTAGCCGGGCATAGTGGCGCATGCCTGTAGTCCCAGCTACTCAGGAGGCTGAGGCAGGAGGATCGCTTGAGCCCAGGAGTTTGAGGTTGCTGTGAGCTAGGCTGACGCCACGGCACTCACTCTAGCCTGGGCAACAAAGTGAGACTCTGTCTCAAAAAAAAAAAAAAAAAAAAAATGATAATTTCAAAAATCATGCATTATATTTAAATTAATAATATTGTGCCAATATTAATTTCCTATTTTTGACAATGTATTGCATTTAGCTAAACTATTATAATTGGAGAAAGGTGCATGAAGGGTACAGAGAAACTATACTATTTTTGCAAATGCATGCGAGTCAAACTATAAAAATGTAATATTAAATATAAACAAGCAAAGATAGACATCTGTAACTCACAGATGTTATAGTATACAAATTGGGACAAGATTTAAGCAAACAATCAAAACATTATATGAAAAATTGCCAGGTGCAGTCACTCACACCTATGATCCCAGCAACTCCAGAGGCCAAGGCAGAAGGATCACTTGAGCCCAGGAGTTCGAGGCTGCAGTTAGCTATGATTGTGCCACTGCACTCCAGCCGGGGTGACTGAGAGAGACCCCGTCTCCAGAGAAAAAAAGAAAAACTTAACTGTAACAAGTCCTATGAAGCAGGTCACTGAAACACAAGAACTTTATGGAGGCCTACATGAATTAGAAAATTAGGGAAGCTTTCTTTGTGAACATCAAGATGCTGATTAAGGATTAACTAAGTGAAGAAGGCAAGGAAAAGCATGGCAAAAAGGTGGAACAGCATATGCCAAGATCCTGTGGTGTGCGAGATATTGGCAAGTATGACGGGCCTAACGAAGTCCAGTGAATCCACAGTACAAAGCAAAGTGGGAAAGACTGCTAGACTGGCTGGGGTAGATAATGCAGGACTTGTTGGATGTCATGGAGTTTAACCTTTGCCCCAATTAGCAATGTGAGGCACTTCTGAAAGCTTTTAAAATGGTCTTCATATTCTATGACAATTAACCTTGGAGAAATGTGTGCATTCATTTTTTACTGGGAAACTGAAGATGTCTGCATGGCAAACTGGTCTTGTCAATTCAGGTGTATAAGGACTTACAATATGTAAGTATAGCTCACAATCTCAATGCTAACCTTTATTTGCTCATTTAGTTTTAAAAAATTGTTATCCAATTATATCACATAAATAGAAAGTTCACAAATCACAAAAGAATACTCCCAATTTTCACAAAGTAAACATTCCTATATAGCTACCACCCAGGTGAATAATCAGAGCATCAAGAATATCCCAGGAGCCCTTCTCCTACCCCTTCCAAATCACTCACCTCCCCAAACTCCCGACATATGGTCACTATCTTAACTTCTGTGTTGAAGTCTAACTTCTGTTTCTCTGAATCTGTATGTAAATGGAATTGTTATGTGTTCTTTTGTATCTGATCCCAGAGCTTGGACACTCTGTGTGGGTCCCCCCACCAGGGAGAGAGTGTCAGGAGAGGCCAGAGAGCAGGCTTTCCTCCATTCAGATGCTTCCTTCCCTGCCCCTCCCCCACCCCCACTGCAACAGTGAAAGCAGTTTGGGCCGGAATGTGAGGAGACACACACATCCCCCACCCCTAGCAGGAGTATGCCACAGGCTGAGGTTTCTATGGAAAGTGAGACCCATGCCTTCCCCACTGGGGGCCTGCAGTGGATCTAGGGTGCCCAATTCAGGAACTAATTTAGTGTAGTAGGTTCATTTGTATAAACCTTTATTTTTAACAATTTAATCCATAATACATAATAAATTGAATTATTAACAATATAATTTAACAATAGAGTCATAATATTCAAACACCACTGGAGAAAAATAGAAAATTAAGGAAAAGTAAAGATGGCTGACCAGAGACATCACCTGTCAACTGCTCCAGCAGGAAGATAGGAATTCTGACAAAGGAAAGCAGAGAAAAGACACAGAGTGGGTGTGGATCATAAAGAGAAGTGTTGGAGCCTGCCAGGGATCTCACAGAGGAAAACTGTGAAGCAGAGAAGAGATCAGTGAGGATCAAACCCAGAGAAGCTCCAAGCCCAGTGAATGGATAAAGGGGTAATCCCTCTCACCCTTCTGTAGGCATTTGGCCACCAGAGGGCTATCAAGTTTCTTGGAGGCTTTTCCACCCCAGGAGCCCAGACACAGAGGCAAACACAGTATAGTGGGCAGAACTTGCATGATCCCAGAGCTTGGACACTGTTTGGGGCTCCTCACCAGGGATAGTGTCATGAGAGGTCAGAGAGTAGGCTTTCCTACATTCAGATGCTTCCTTCCCGGCTCTCCCTCCCTTCCCCCTCTGAGCTCCCCCACCCCCACCCGCAGGAAAGCAGTTTGGGCCAAGAATTTGGTGAGCAGCTATGCCCACCTCCAGCAGGAGCATGCCACAGGCTGAGGCTTCTACAGAAAGTGAGACCCATGCCTCTCTCCTTGGGGGCTTGCAGGGGATCTGGGGTGCTCAATTCAGGAACTATCTTCCTGACAGCATTTTGTGGAGTTGCACAGCAGCCAGTCAGACAAGCAGGCTGGACCCATCTTCTCTGGATTCAAGTGAGTTGCTGAAGACACAGGGGAATGTCTGTGAGTTTGACTCTGTTGGTGGGGAAGCCCCTATGGGCAGATCTGACAGTAGAATACTTTGGGGTTCCCAGATAGGGCAAGCTGGGAAAGTGCCCACCTCACCCCCACAGGAGAACTGTGCTGTTTGATTAGGGTGGATTCTATGGCACATCCCCAGGTGCCATAGCAACCAGGCACGGTTGATTCAGGTGTGGGGCTGACCACGAGTGCCGGCCCCTCCCTCACCCATTCCAGCTGGGAGAACAGTTTGTGCTAAGAAGTAGGTGAGCAGCTCCCTCTCTCCAGTAGGCACCTATTCGAGGCTGAGACATATACAGGGAGCGAGGCCCACACCAATTCCTCTGTGGACTTGTGGTGGACCTGAGGTGCCCAATTTGGGAGTTTGCTGTGAACCAGCATTTAGTGCAAAGACACATGCTGGCGGGTCAGACACCCGGGCTGGAGGGAGCTGGGAGAGCTGGACAGTCAGACTGAGAATCTCAGATGGCCTTGTCTCCACAAGCAGACTTTCTGGCTGGGTGGGGCCACTTCAGCCCCTCCTGGGTGGCTTTCCACAGAAGCTGGGAGCAGACCTTTGAACCTGCCAAAATAGCTATCTTACCAGCTTTTGTGGAGCCTGAAGGCAAGCCTACCCAACCCAGCCTCACCCAGCCTCACTCCCTGACCCGCCTCCACTGAGGAGGAGAATAAGGACACACCTGGAAGTTCCAGGGCCCCACCATGGCATTTGAGTCCTTCTCCTGAGGGGCCAGAGTCAAAAACAACATGACAGTCTGTTCCCACCAGCAGATGCCACCTACTGAAAAGGAGATCAATTCACTCAACCATTTACAGCATTTACTGACTCAATCATATGGGGTGAGGTTGTTTCTCACCCACAAATACCACCTACTATCTTAGTGATTAAACTGGGTGTGCCATTACAATTCGCAGTGCTAAGAAGACCACAGGGCTGTGAATAGAGAAAGGATTTCAAAGGCCTCCACTGTCTCTCATCAAAGATAGACAGAGAATCTTCCCACACATGTAGCTCACCACTGCTTCAGCATACAAATAACTAGCAACGAGAAAAGCATCACACTAAGGATATTTATTACTAAGGAATCTATCCAGAACCTAGATCACCATCAAAACACTCACAAACTAAGCCAAAGGTTCTTACCCAACATATGCTACAAACACCCCTGTGTGAGTAAGTGGGGTGAAAAAGCCCCATCTAAATAAAAGAAAATCCAAACTTAGAAAGCAACAACTGTTCCAGATGAGAAGGAAGAAGCATAAGGACTCAGGAAGCATGAAAAATCACAACAAAAGGTCTCCTCCAGAAGGGAACATTAGTCCTCCAGTAATGGACACTAACCCAAATGAAAATACTGAAATGGAAGGTAAAGAATTCCAAATATGGATTATAAGGAAGCTCAATGAAATCCAGAAGAAAATGGAAAACCACTCAAAGAAACCAGAAAACAATCCAGGAGATGAATGAAAAATTCACCAAAGAGATTGGCATATTAAAGAAAAACCAGATAAAACTTCTGGAAATGAAAAATACATTTAATGAAACACAAAAAACAGTGTAAAGTTATAGAATAGACTAGACACCAGGCAGAAGAAAAAATCACAGTGCCTGAAGACAATGCTTTTGAATTAAATAAGTCAGTCAAAAATAATAAACAGAGAATTAAGAGAAATGAACAAAGCTTATGAGAAATATGGGATTATGTAAAATGCCCAAATATAAGATTCATAGGCATCCCAGAGGGTGAAGAAGAAAACACACAAGGGCTGGGAAACCTATTTGAGGGAAAAAATGAGGAAAACTTCCTTCCTCTTGTTAGAGATTTAGACAGCCAGGTACAAAAAGTTCAAACAACAAAGAAACACCTGGGAGATACATTGCAAAGAGGCAATCACCAAGACACATAGTCATCAAACTGGCCGAAGTCAGCATGAAGGAGGAACTCCTGTGAGCCATAAGCAAAAATGTCAAGTAACTTACAAAGGAAAACTCATCAGGCTAACTGCAGACATTGCAACTGAGACTTTAACAGCCAGAAGGAATTGAGGCTCCATCTTTAGTCTTCTTAAACAGAACAACTGCCAGACTAGAATTTTGTATACTGAAAAACTAAGTTTCATAAATGAAGAAGAAACAAAAACTGCCAGCCTAGAATTTTGTATACTGAAAAACTAAGTTTCATAAATGAAGAAGAAACAAAGCCTTTTCCAGACAAGCAGACACTGAGGGAATTTGTCAAGACCAAACCTGCCCTGCAGGAGATACTCAGAACTGCTTTATACATGGAGCAACACAATGGTCATGCTCTAGTGTAAAACCACCCAAAACCTAAAGCTCAGAGCTAAAATAAGGCAATAATACAAGAAATAAAACAAAGCAATAATGTACTAACCAACAGGATGAACAGAACAACATCCCACATTCAATTCTATCAATCAATGTAAATGGTTTGAATTCCCCACTCAGAGACATAGGCTGGCTGAAAGGATAAAAAACCAAAAATGAGCCAAGTATCTGCTGTCTCCAGGAAACACATCTGACCCACAATGACTCTTAAAGACTCAAGGTCAAGGGATGAAAAAAAAATATTCCATGCAAATGGCAACCAAAAGAAAGCAGGTGTAGCCATTCTTGTATCAGATAAAATTGGCTTTAAATCAAAAATAGTGAAGAAAGAGACAAAGATGGTCATTATATAATGGCAAAAGGAACAATCCAACAAGAAAACATAATCCTAAATATCTATACACCTAACACATGAGCACCTAGATTCGTAAAGCAAACCCTACTAGACCTAAGTAGAGAGACAAACAGCAACATTGTATTTGCTGGGGACTTCGCATCCTCTGACAGAACTGGACAGATCATTTGAGCAGAAAATAAATAAGGAAACACTATACTTAAGTGGGACTATAGAACAATTGGGCCTAACAGACATTTACAGAACATTTTTACCCCAAAACAACTAACTATACATTTTATTCATCAGCACATGGAAAATTCTCTGAGATTTATCACATTTTAGGCCACAAAAATGGTTCAACAAATTCACAAAAATTGAAATCATACCATGTATCTTTTCAGACCAAAGTGGAATAAAACTAGTAATCAACTCCAAAAGAAACATGCAATTCTACACAAAGTCATGGAAATTAAACACTCTGCTAAATGATTATTGTATCAAGAAAAAAATTAAGATGGAATTAAAAGATTCCTTGAACTGAATGACAAAGATGAAACAAGCTATCAAAATCTATGGGATATGGTAAAAGCAGTCCTTATTATTGTAGGCATAGCTTAACATAACATGACAGAAAGATTACAAATTAACAATCTAATGACACATCTCAAGGAACAATAAAAGGAAGAGCAAACCAAGCCCAAAGCCAACAGAAGAAAAGAAAAACTTAGGTCAGAGCAGAACTAAACAAAATCGAAAACAAGAAAATTATACAGAAGATAAACAAAACAAAAAAATAGGTTATTTTAAAAGATAAACAAAATTGATAGCCCTCTTGCTGGGTTAACTAGGAATAGAAGAGAAGGGACTCAAATAAGCTCAATTAGCCATAGAAAAGGAGATGCTACAACTGATACTACAGAAATACAAAATATCATCTGTGAATACTATGATAACATCTATGCACATAAACTCGAAAATGTAGAGGAAATGGATGAATTTCTGGAAACATGCAACCTCCCAAGACTCAATCAAGAAGAAACAGAACTTCTAAACAGATCAATAATGAGTGATAAAACTGAAGCAGCAATAAAAAACCATCCAAGAATAAAAGCTCCAGACCAGATGGATTCATAGCCAACTTTTATCAAACCTACAAAGAAGAGCTAGTACCCATTCTTCAGAAAATATTCCATCATACACCAAAAAAGGTACTACTCCCCAACACATTTTATGCAGCTAGTATCAATTTGGTACCAAATCATCCAGGGCGAGGCGGGTAGGAAGGAACAAGTGAAAACCTACAGAACAAGTGCAATAAACAGTATCTGGGTGATGGACACTCTCATAACCAAGACTCAAGCATTATAAAAGTGATTCATGTAACCAAAATTATTTGTACCCCATAATACTTTGAAATTTAAAAAAAAAGAAAAGAAAAGAAGGAATTTTTTATTAATGAAAGAGTTTGAAATATGAAAGAAAAAAATTTATAGTTTGGGAAATAAGGCATTTAATTAACAATGTTCAAATCAAACATTTAATTTTACATTCTAATTATTCAATATATAGTTATGGTAAAGATCTCTTAATTGCATTTTTGGCAGATAATGGGAAAATGAGAACTTTAAGTACACAAGTATATGGTTTACAAATAATGTTAGGTTTCAGAAAATTCTAAACGCATTCTCAATTTTTTTCTAGAAAACTTGTTGTGTTTTTGTATTTGATCCACTCACTGCCTTTCTCCATCTGTGGTATGTATTGTAGAAAAACAATGTTTTAGTTTGAATCCTTTGAGAAGCAGCTGTTAAGAAAAGATTAGACATGCAAGAGATTTATTGGGGGAAACACTTGGGAAGGAGAAAGGAGAAGAAGGAGCCAGAGAAGGTGGGTATATCCTTCAGACCAAACTGTGCATCTGACCTCTGGGAATAAAAGGAAGCAGGAAAGAGAATTGACTAGGAAGGGTCTTATAATGAAAGAAAGCTTTTGCCAGGACAATGTGGAGTCCTTGAGCCAAAGTTGTCCATTCAAAGAGTTCTAAGTTTGCAAGAATGTGTTTGCTCTAGCATCCCTGTGGGATCAAGGATAGTCATGTGTGAGCAGCCACATGAAATGTAGTGGGAACCTGAGTGTGTCCCAAAGGGCAGCAGCTGGGGCTGTCAGTCAATTATACTTCCACATCAGAAGATCAGACTGAAGCATTTCCATGGCTGCCACAGTTCAACTCTGGAACTACACACACCTACTTCCACAAATAGTTCTTCAAGAACAGCTTCTCCATATTTCAAGTGGGCTTCTCTTCCTGAGGAGAGACTTACAAGAGGGAAATTAGTGAGATGAACTACCTCCCTCATCACTGGGGTTGGCCTCACAGCAGAATAGTAATCATTCTCTCTCTTCTAAATTTCTCTCAAACTCTGCTATCACCTTAGCTGGCCTTGATCGCTTACCTGGTGATGTGACAAAAACTATCACATAGGCAGAGTATGAGACCTTAGCAGTAGTAAACTTTGCAGGCTGGGATTTCTGTATGTATTGATCACAGTTACAATATGACAAGTGTAGACCAGAAGGTTCTCCAGTGGATCACCTGGGATCCACACATTTCTTCCTTGTGTAACAGCAGCCCTAGCTTTCCTGCAGCTCAGAGTCAATTGCACTTTCCAAGGTGGTGATTTCTTTTCTCATCTGCTATTTTCTGGACACAAAATAAATCCATATTACTCTGGGAGAATCCATAAATGGTAGTTCAATTGAACATTCATTGGTCTCCTTGCAGTTTTAGGGCATCAAAATCTGTAGCTATGGAGAGCCCAGAGTTAGAAGAATGGGATGCAATGTTGTTTTTGAGTTCTCTTTTGGCCAGGGGGATAAGTTTAGTTTCAGAATTTTCCATTTGGCCTTTCCTACCATGATAAATCTTAACCTCCTGGCCAAGGACCCAATGTGGGATTATTCTAAGTTCCAAGTATGGTAACCACAATTCTAAATGACAAGTAGGTCCATAAATATGATTGGATTTGGACATTGGCTTATATCTGGTAAATAAAAGGGATAAAAGGATTATGATTTTTTTGAGGGGAGACATTCCTGGGCCTACTGCTTTTCTACTGTTACTATCTTCTAATTGTAAATACTAAGAAGCAATATTTTTCCAAGCTTGTCTACTTCACCCCTAGGCATGCCATGCTGTCTTAACCTTCTGTACAATTCTCTGCTGGTCAGCCCGTTCATTGGCTGCCCTTCAGCTCTTCCTAGTTCTTATGATAGTCTTTCCAGCTCCCTTGTGTCCAGTGCTTATGTTAATTGTCACAAACTGTCCTCTATTACTAGGGTTGGAGAGAGGGGAGTGAGCATCATTTCTCTGGATATTAACAAACCCAGCTTTGTGATCATCTCTCCTGCCATCATCCCTGGCCTGCAGAGGAGACTCACCACTGATCTACTTAGGGACACTCAAGCTGTTCTCACTAGCACATTTCTTAGGGCCTTGGTGAAAAGTGTGTACTCTAGGCAGTTTTGCAGAGTATAATCCTCTACTAAGTCTTCTGGCTTTTTATAGTATTTTCATTCCAGCATGCCCACTTCTTTGGCACTTTTATTACTTCCCCTGCTATCTGCCAGAGCATCTCAGGCATTTTTACTTCAACATTGGCTCTCAGTTTCTTCAGGCCTCTAAGGGCCACCTATCAGCCAATTTGTCCCATCTCCCGAGGTACTTTCCAGGGTAATTAATTCCTGTATCCTGAGAAAGTGACCTCAAGTTAAATTCTCACTTATCCATTTTTATATTCTAGCACCCTTGATCAAGCATCTTTTAAGTACTCTCCTGGTTTCTGTCAGTGCATACTAGGTAGTTCCTACAGCTTCTTTGGTAGATACTCACTTTTCTCCCTTATTAAGACAGGAACTCCACACCAAGGTTATATTGGGATTGCATAGAAGTTAAAAGTCTGTGAGCCAGGAGAAGGGGTAAGGGACACTCCTAAATGGGCATGCCTGTTATCTTGCAGGAAAGAGGCCTCAACAGTCATCTAGCATGGGGTAAATGCAAAAGCTTTGTAGAGAAGAGTGACTCAACTCTTCATATTCAGGGGATCAAGGAGATCCTCAGAGTTAACATGCTCAGGGGCATCTGTCTCAATGTCTCTATCCCATGATTTATAGTCATCCAGGACCCTGTCCATAGCACAAGACATCTGCCTTGGATGAGCATTTAAATGTCATTGGATCTCTGTGACTAATTATCAGAACCTTAGTTCTGTTTAGTTGTATTAGCTATTCCACTTCAGGAGACAAAAATTTTCTTGTAAGCTACCAATGACACAAGAGAGCCTATTACACAAACAAATAAAAAAAAATGGGGGAGCAAGAGAAGACATGGGGTGCCCTCAGATAGTCATGCCTTTCTGACCTCTTTTCAGCAGATGGAGAAGAAAGAAAGGTTGGGTAGGAAGAATGTCAAACTGCAGTGCAATGCTAAGAAAGTTTTGCCTGGGCTGATTGGGAGGTCTTCCTCCCCATCCTGCCATCACCCATTAGAAACTACCACATCTTACAGAAGTGGGCCTGTATTAGTACCTCTGCTGTGCTAATTTGCTGAGTGCAGCCTTCCAGAAATGTGGTGGGAACATGGGATGATCCAGAAGGGAAGCAGCAGAGGCTATCAGTCTTATCCTCCCTCCATCAAGGATATCTAGTCACACGTTTGCAAAAACACCAGAATACATTTCCCGGGCCCTTTTGTCCCCTGACTACCAATTCAGCCCATAGAAAGCACTGGTGGGATTTGGGTAGGAGACAGTGAGGGAGAAGCCAGGGAGTTACTCCCCCTCTCTTTTTCTTTTGGCTGACTATCGAATAGGAACTGTAGCTTTCTGTGAGTTTATCTCTCAGGAGACTGTCCCTCTGTCTGTGGCCCCCAAACTTTCTAAGCAGCTCTGCTGTGGTTCCAGGCTGCACCAGGGCATCTGGCTCCTGTGTTCTCAATGGACTTTATCCCGTTGTCCCTTCTGCCCTAGAGATGGTTGAAGTTTACTGCTGTATTAATCTCTGGATTCAATCACTGCCCTCTCTTTGGCTTCTCAGGTTTTCCATCATTTGAAAAATCAGTTTCTTTTATTCAATTCATTATGTTTTGAAGAGTTGAAGTGGTTTCTATTTGCATTCCATTCTATTTGCAGTTGGACCCCAACTGATATGATTACTATAGATAATATAGAAACAAGGTCATTTTTATAAAATAATATCCTTTTTCTTTATTTCTGGGTTTGAGAAAATACAAATATTATAATTTTTAAAATACTTTCCTAAATGAATTTATTAAAATTATTATCAATTTTAGGGATTTTCTTTTATCTATAAATTATAGATCTAATTAACATGTTCTTAAAATCACAGCAAAAGATGAGTTAAAAAAGAACAAAGAATTATATTCCATAAAACGTGCTTCATTGTTAAAGATATACAGTATTTATACATGGAGATATATAATTCTAATTCTTTACTGCTGACCCAGACATTTAAAAAATTTATTAATTGGTAGAAAACTAAATCAATACATATATATCACAAACTAGAAATGTATATTAATTTGGATATTTTTCTTCCCTACTTATTGAGTTTTCGAGCCAATAGGTAAGTGTAATAAAATGTTCAATGATGCATTTAAAATTGTTAATGCCTTTTTTAATGGACTGTCCAAATACAGATTTATCTACCAGATAGATTCATGTTCACCATTTACACTGAACTGTAATGAACACATTTATCTGTATCTTGATCTCCACTGATACATTTGACTAGACAAGTAACCTTTCCCAGTGTTTCTGATCAGTCTGCATTGTAAGCATTATCAGTTACTAAGACTTGCATAGTCTAACACCATCTATGATGAAGAGCTATGCTTTCAAAGCAAAAAAAAAAAAAAAGGGGGGGAGAAAGAATTTGGTGGAAATAGGGATTTTCTTTGTAGTTCTATTGTACTTTATAGCGTTATATAAATTGTTGACTTTGCTAATTACCTTAACTCTGTGGTCTCAGCTGCTGGGCATTGGCATCCACCTCAGGGACTACTCTACCAGACACATTTGGTAGGCCTGCATCTATACCATGGCCCAGTCATTCAAATCCACCAGTAGATTTTAGACAGTATGCTCCAGTGGTAAATTTAATAGGGTGTTTTTTCCATTCATGATCTTAATGAATTGTCTATTATAATAATCAATTACAAAATGCTTTTTACAGCCAGTGACTGATTGACTGTCACCTGATGCTGTAGTAGGAGACTAAGCACGAGGCACTCCCAAGGGAAAATTAAGAGGTCTTTGGAGATCTCAGAGAAAAATTTCTACCTATAAAATGTTAACAATGTCTTCTTGATTTGTGATGAGTTCCAAATCTCTTGCATTTTTATCAAATCAGAAAAACCTAATGGGAATATTAATTCTTTTTTATCAGATTAAATCACATGAAATGGCTGATATTTGACCATTTTTTACTTCAAAAATAGCAATCTCATGAATTTCAACATAATAAGGTTCTAAAAGCTGTAGTAAGATCATCTAAGATCATCTGTTGAGCATAGGAGACTTCACATATGTGTAAAATTACCTAATGCCATTTAAAATAAAGACAATCAGCAAATGTCTATAATCTGCATGAATTCACCTGGACTCTAAAATACTGAACTGCCAAAAACATAGATTTCCTAAGGCATTAACCTTTTCTCTCTATCGACCTGGCTCTGTTGGAAGATTTGAAGGTCAGTGTGCCAGTAGAAGAATTAAAGCAGACCTATATAGACACAGAATCCTTTCATCCTGACCAATCTACTCATAGCATGTCCAATTAATTACACAGAAAGAAATATGAATGCTTTTGCCATGTTTTCACCAACTGGTTTTGTAAATTTTAACAAATCACCATCAGCACTGTCATTTTGTTCACTTGGAAAGAAACGTGGTTGACCTGACCATTTCAAGGTCCTCTTCATTCTAACAACAAAAATGTTTCATCATGTGTCTGTTCTTGAGCAGTGACTTTACTAGCAAACTGCTGCCTGTTTCTACCTCTTGAAGCATCCTTTTGAACTCCATTCTCAAATTTCAATGTTATTAGGGCACAATAGTGCTCTATTTTTTATCTGATTCCCATAATTACAAGACCTGTTAATCTGATTTTATGTTACTGCATCATTCATGTAAGATTTCTTTTGTAATTATTTAAACACATAAAAACTAGCAAAATGATTTTAACAATCATTGCAGAGCTGTAAGTTTAGGTTTAAGCTGGCTGTTCTTGGTATGTTTCTCTATTCTTTTTATTTTTACAGTTCTCTGAGGGATATGTTCCCACCTGCAGTCTACATTAAAGCCATTAGTGTGTCCACACATTTCACGACAGAAGCCTGAGAATCTGACATTGTCTGCAATTGGCACTGCCTCGCCAGAACTGAAGCCCGTGAACACTGCACGGCCACAATTGCTCTAGCACTCCTGCCACGGCTGTGAATAGAACTCCACTGCTTCACATTGACCCAGAAACCCAGATTTGCCCATGAATGCTGCTGTTACTGCTGGAGGAACTACAGAAGCAGGAAAAAAAAAAATTATGCTTCCCTTCATATCTTTCATACTCACATCGGCACTTTCCGTTAGCAGAGCCTCGCTACAAGTCTGTTGCCAAGGGATTATGGGATATACAGTTTGCTGGCTTCCAGCTTTGGCAGAGAGCATGCAACGGTGAGAATGAATCTGAGGGCCAATAAGCAAGTATCTGACGGTTACCTCGATGGTTCTTGAGCATCTCTTTTTACCATTGTATTCATATTAATTTTCCACACATGATATACAAACTACCTCATGCTTTCACCTGACAGGGCAATTATTCTTTGTATGAATTAAGTTCCTCTCAAAAAATTGGGATAAACAAGAACCCCTAAGTTTCCATATTCATCTCTGTGTGATGTTAATTTCTCTTCTAGTTCATTCAATATCAAAGTACCAATAGCTGTTTATAGACTTTATTCAAATCTCTAATAGTTTGTATTCAATAAACTAAAGACTAAAGTATAATGTCAACTGCTACCAAATTCCTAACAGAAAAGAGTAGCTGAAAGGGAAAAAGTAAATAAGAAAAAACTGGATAATGAATACACTCAAATGTATACATATAATATACATTAAAATACACATACATAAATAAGAAAAATTATATGTAGATGCTACTATTCTGTTTTCTACAAATGGTTAACTAACTGTGCTTCATATTAATTACTAAATATATTGATATGTGGGGGAGGGGAGAGAGAGAGAGAGAGAAATGGTGATAGGTACAAGATGGAGACCAGAAAGCATAAATACTTAAACATTAACAAATATTTACCAATTAGTGGCTTAAAATCCACTGAATCTTTTTTCCTCCACAAACTGGTTTGGGAATCTATAAGAATATGCACCAAAACCACAAAAATGCACACGGGCAGATACCTGCAGTATTTCTCAAACTGTTTCAGAAGGTTCACTGTAGAGTGAAGTTCCATCAACTCACTCTACATTTTCTGTAACAATCATTTATTACTTTTCTAGCAAGAGAAAACTAAGTAAGATGTTCTTAAGAAAACAAAGAAAGACAGCATACCTGTTAATTGGGAAATTTTCTATACTTCTAGGAAATTAAAACAACAAAATCTAAAACTGAAATGGCTACGTAGTATCAGATAGATTTTTTAAAAGGACAGCTGTGTTGAGCAATTTCAGAGAATATAGGATTCTTTCATAAGTGTTACATAATCTTTGTAACATTCTTAATTTTACTTCTTAAATATATAAAACTAAAATTATTTATCAAAAATAGTTTATAATAATTTGAATATCTTTAACAAAGATGCATTTTATTTAGTTCATTTTCATACTGGCAAAAGGGGAAGTTCTTTTGCATTACAAACCAGAAAATACATAGAGCTTAGGGTGTGGGAAGAATGAAAATCATTTTCTTATGTATAATAACATTTTAGTGATTAATATCTGATATACATATAAGTATAGTCTTAATTTTTGTTAAAAATGTGTATTGAACATTTTTGGCAGAGGAATTTTCTGCCCAATATTTTCACTTTTTTCAAATTCTGTGGATAGCTTGAGAGGTATGTATCTTCCCAGTGTTTCTTTAATATGCTCCTTTACTTATCAAATAGGGATTGAATTTGTTCACACTCATAAATACTGTATGTAGTTCAATGATTGGTGGTAATATTGCTGCTGCCTATGAATGATCTATAACAAATCAACAGAGGAAAGTAACTACCTGAAAACAAGTACCAAAGGAAAACAATAATTCCACATTATTTATTTAATTTAATATGTAATCTTGACTATGTTAATTGCATTTGTTTTTCCTCAATATTGTTTTCAAGTTATTTCAGGAGGTAGGAAGGAAGATGAAGTGAAAAATAATCACACTAAAATTTAGTTTATGCTGATTTATAATAATGTCAACTTTATAAAACACCTAAAATTTTATAAAACTTTATAAAACACCTAAAATTTTACAAAACTTTATAACACATCTAAATTAAAAGTATTTAGTTCATAAAATGAAATTAACTTCTTACAACCTAGTTTGGTAATTTTAACATTATTAATATCCAGATTTTTTTTTTATCCTGAATCCTACCTCATGTTTTGTAGGCTCTTATTTGCTTCTCAGCAAATAACCAGGGATTAATGTTTTCTTAGATGTCAGAATAGGAGTTGTTTGTGTTCTTAATATCCTTAGTATTCTTCTGGATATTACTCATGCACAATACATAATTCACGAAGAAGAGCATTACTAAAACAGTGCCACAATATTTCAGGGATACTTACCTTTCCAATTTTTTTTCTACTTTTATCTGTGAGAATTCTAGAAATGTACCTCTTGTAAATTGAAAACCATTATTTCTTTATTTTGGCATTAGTTGTGGAAGCAAAAATGGCGTCTTCCCCAATTAGTACCTGACAAATATTTAACCAATGTAAAATTTGAGAAATCTCCAGTTAGGTGATAACTTTAGTGTGACTTCTTCATTAGGGAATATTTTAATCGTTTATCTGCACACATATCTGATATTGTCTCTCCTTCCTTTGAATTGTCTTAAATGTTATGTTGAATCCCTAATCTATCACATAGATTAGATTGCATACCATTGACAGTGTCTTATATAAATTTCTTATTGGTATATTAGCCTTTTTTTCACTAACACAGTCATAGGCAGGATGTTGCCTGTATTACTCAGTAACCTCTCACAGCATTTAAAACATGTTTTCTTATTGAATGAAAAATAAGGGGATGAGTTGAATATAAGTAAGCCAAAGGCATAAGCAATTGTAGGTATTTATTCAACCCACATTTATTGAGCTCCTACTCATTGTGAAAAACTGTGATTTTGATTTTGGGGATACAAAGCAGAATAAAATAAAGACATTGACCTCATGGAGCACACCCTATTGATATAGACAGAAAATCACATTAAAAGTTAAAATTCAAGGCAACTAGCGTCGCAATGCAGACATACATAAGATGCAATAGAAAGAGTGGGAAGAATATGTGAAGGGTAATGTTAGCAAGAACCTGACACAGGTTATGAGGCTAGAATCTGGACTTCAGCTATATGGAGATTTTATATAATTACCTTTATTTTTATAAAATAATCCCTAGCTCATTGGTAATAAGTCTCATTTATGTATACTGTTTTACCAATGTTAAAGAATGATTTATTCATTTTAAAGCTACATTTATACTAAGTGTAATGACACAGTTGAGGATAATTAGAGAGCTTTTAGGTATTAGTTTTCTCCTGAAAAGAAAGACTAATAACATAGCTACGGTAAGAATGCATTCTTATTTCAAGGGCAGATTTATTAATTGTTTTAAATCCTACCCACAATGCAGCACAATCCGTAGGCTCATACTTTTGGTTGTAGATGTGATTCATTCGAGCAATACCAATGAGATCCATCTCAGTGCAGGTTTGTCATCTGTTTTCATTTACACCAAATGCTCCACTTAAAAGGTAATCCAGTGTTGCCCAGTTTAAAAAGTACATCTTGCATGCTCTCATAAGTCAATAAAATTGTACCATTTAGTCTCAATACTGGCTTGACATAACAATTTATTCTCATAAAAACACCAAAAGAAAGTTTATAATCTTTTTAATAAAGACATATAATTTCTTTAATATTTGGAAATGAATTTTAAAATACTTCTGAGCTTCCATTTTATAGCCTTGTTTTGGCCAGGACTTTAGATAAATTAGAATAGATTCCATTAAAGTTTTGTTTGGGATATGTGGGAGTCCAGGTTCAAGGTTTGCTTTTTGGATTTTTTCGTAAGTATAAGAACTGCTCTCAAACCCGTGCATCCCTGGCCTCATCAATTTATAATAACAAAGTATAATCGTATTTCCCTTATATAAATGAGCTCTTAGAGGAAAAGCTTTATGCTAGCCTAATTGAAGAAAATTATCCCAAATGTGTTTTCCAGCTATACCTGAAAAATATTTCCTCAGTCCTTCCATTCTCCAGCATTTGCATCCTTACTATTGGGTTTCTGTTTCTACAGGCGCCGGGCCCTTTGCAGAGAGCTGGATTTTTGCTGGATACATGTCCTTAGGGAGAGGACAGTGCACTTTTTCCATACAAAGTGTCACTCCTGGCTGCTCACTCCCAGGTGCTCAAGACCACCTTGCGGCGCATAAGGCGAAGTGGCAACCATCAGCCTTTTTAGCCTCGTCTAAATGCAGTTCAGAAAGGCACTTAGAACAGGAAATGGAAAACTGAAAACTCCCTTTTACAGACTCTCTAATCGCCAGAGTTATGGATGCGAATTAGAGTCTGCCAATTAAATACATTTCCAAGAGATTTGGAGGGCAGAAGTGAGGTTGCTTCTGCTATTGCTGCTAGCAAACTGGTCATGGATGAATGGAGTGCTTGTGGGGTTCTGCTCCAGTCATTAGCTTTGGGGTCGCTGAGAGATAAGTACATGGGGTAGCCCCCTGATCCCTGGATTGCTGGTACAGGGATGTGTACCTGAGCCTGACAGTGTAAGGAGCAGCTTCCTGATGCTCCTCCATTCTCATTGTGACAGAGGTAGGCCAGTTAAGCAGTGTGCCGTGGGGTTAATTGCTGAATGTTCAGCCTACAGTCCTTATAGCATCTTTCTATTTTGAATCTTCCTCCTCTAAAAGAACTAGAGCAGTTGCAGTTTCCTACAAGTGAACTATGACAGACATTCATTTTGAGTCTTACTCATGGCTGCCCAAACCTAGCTAGCTTCAGAGACCTTTTCTGCTTCATTTCACTACATTTGCAGCTGTTGCCATCACTGATGAACAGTTCACTCATTTTAGAAACCTCATTCCCAAACTGCTTGCACATGGCAAGGAATACTTGAAAATATTATTCCTGAAATAGTTCTGGGACACATAATGTCTTATAAGCAGAGATCTGTTTGCTTCAAATTATAGAAAGAGGAGGAAGTCCTCTACTTCACCTACCACTGTTCTAAAAATCTACTTCATTTATTGTTCTAGAAGTGACCTCCCCTTGGATGGTTGACGATGACAGCATCAATTCCTTTCAACTGAAACCTAACTTCTCACTTATAAGTTTTCCTGCGTTCTCAAGATAATCATTATATAGACTGACAGGTACACAATTCCTGTATAAAATCTATCCTAGACCTGGATTCATTAGCTAATGTTAAAATCAATGTTTTTCTATGAATATTTTCACTTTGGTCTTTTACTAAATTCATTTCAGATAAAATAATGTACTATTTCTGTACATTGAATGGAACTATAGTTCACTTACACATATATCCACTTTCAGATTTTGACTCCCAAAACCCACAGATGATTGTTTTCCTAATTATTGTGGTAACTTGTACACTTGAGTGTTTAATGTTTTAACTTTAGAATGGAATTGCGGATGTTATTTTTAGTTACTGATATATTCACTACTCAGATCCTAATGGCTCAGCTGGAATATACCTTGTTTTAGTGTGTTCAGACTGCTGTAAAAAAATACCTTACGGCCGGGCACGGTGGCTCATGCCTGTAATCCTAGCACTCTGGGAGGCCAAGGGGGGTGGATGGTTTGAGCTCAGGAGTTCGAGACCAGCATGAGCAAGAGCGAGACCCCATCTCTACTAAAAATAGAAATAAATTAGCTGAACAACTAAAAATATATAGAAAAAAATTAGCCGGGCATGGTGGCGCATGCCTGTAGTCCCAGCTACTCGGGAGGCTGAGGCAGAAGGATTGCTTGAGCCCAGGAGTTCAAGGTTGCTGTGAGCTGGGCTGACGCCACAGCACTCTAGCCTGGGCAACAAAGTGAGATTCTGTCTCAAAAAACAAACAAACAAACAAAAAAAAAAAAAAACACCTTACACTGGGTGGCTTATAAACAACAGATATAAACAACAACAACTGTTTCTTACAGTTCTGAAAGGAGGCTGAGAAGTGTGAGAGCAACACACCAACAGATTCAGCATCTGGTGAGGATCCCATTTCCTGGTTCATAGACAACTGTCTTGTCACTATGTTGTCATATGATGGAAGGAGCAAGCTAGCTCTCTGGGGTCTCTTTCACACAGGCAGTAATCCCAATCATGAGGGCTGTGCCTTCCTCTACCTAATCACCTCCCAAAGACCTCATCTCCTAATACCATGACCTCAGAAACCACATTTCCTATATAGGAATTTTGGAGGGACACCAACATTGAGACCATAGCATACCTAGTATACCCATTTATTTATTGTGGCAGATTAAAGATGGCTACAAAGTCTTTGCTGCTCCTTCCACTGAAAGAGAATCTAATTTCCTTTCCTTTGAAACCAGGCTTGCCTTGTGGCTTTCTTGCCTAATAGAATGCAGAAGAAGAGACATCTTGGGAAGCTGAGGCTATATTATATAAAATATCGCAGACTCTACTCAGACTTTTGGGGACACTTGCTTTTGGGTGCTTTCTCTTAAAGTCAGCGGCCGTGAAGAAGTACGATGAGCCTGGGACTACCATGAACTGAGAAGCACAAGCCATGTGGAGATTCTCTGGATGATGAAATGCCACATGGAGGTAGGGTGGGAGGAGAGAGAGACAAAGAGAGAGAGAAAGAGACTGGCCACGGGGCTCTGAGACTCAGAAATGCAAATGAAGCAGCCATCCTGGAAGAGGACGCCCCAGCTGATTCCTCAATGATCAAAGATAAACCGTGACAATCCCTTCACAAACTTCTGACTTCTGAAATTGTAAATAAAATAAAATGGTTGTTTGAAGCCACCAAGTGTTGAGGTAGTTTCTTCATTCAATAAATATCTTCAAAAATTTTACTGCATATCGGGTAGTGTACAAATGGCCATGTTAAAACACAGCAAAATCTCTAGTCTGAAATGAAAACATAGCCTAGCACTGACAATAAATCAAGTAAAAAAATGGTTACAAAATAATTTTCTAAGAGCAACATTAGAGAAATATACAGAGTATTACAGGGGAAGAGATGAAAACATGTATTATTGTAAATGGAAAGTAGAGAGTAGATGAATAATAGACAAAGAGATATCTGAATTGAATCCATGCATGGTAATGGGAATCCTTTATGTCGATAAAGGAGTCAGAAATATTTTAGGTACAGGGAAAAACCTACAAAGGTAAAATGACACATGTTCCATCCTATCAGTGACATGGTTTGATATAGACATATAATACAGTGTGCACGGGGGGATGGTGGGCATTGAGGTTGAAGGAAGAAGAAAGTTAACAATAATTAAGAGCCTTGTGGGCTATAAATAGTATCCTATAGGTAATAGAGAATTTGAAAAGAATTTTAGAAGTAGTCAAACTCCTGTAAAATATAGTCCCCCAAGTATTTGAGAGCTCAAATATAATACAGGTATATTTCTCGTTCAATTGAAAAGTCCAAAAGTTCCAAGGAAGGTCTAAATTAACTAGAGCTGGAAAGATGGAAGCAGGACAGTGTTCTGCTCTGCTCAGTCAATCACAGACCCAGAGGGATGTAAACTCTGCTGTCTTCAACAACTACATCCAAGGGCACTCCGGGAGTCCAAACCCAGCAGACAGCAGGGAAAGAGCACGGTGAATCAAACCCGCAATTCTTTATGAGCCAAGCTTGGAAGTGCCACATATTATTTCCACCCACATTGCCCTAGTTAGAAATCAGCGTTAGGGTGACACCTAACTGTAAGAGGGTCTGGAAAATGGAATCTAGCCAGGTGCCCAGAAAGAAGAGGAATCAATTCTCCTAAACAGCTAGCAGTCTCTGGCACAGGGTAAAATTAATAGATTTTGACAACTAATTAGATGTGGAGAAGTGTGACAGGAAAGGTGTTCAGGATGACAAGCAGATTTCTCACTTGGGCAATTTAGTGGGTACTCGTCATTTAATTAGAATAAGAAGTACGGAAAGAAAATGTCATCTATAAGTTTTATTATGATTCGATAATGTTAACAACAACAGTAACAGGTTCCTATCACTTCTCCATTTTTTTTTTTCAGATAAAGAATCTGAAGCTGTGAGGAATTTTGTAAATTCCCTTAGGTCACACACCTACTAAATGACAGGTCAGGGATCTAAGATGGGTCTATTTAATTTCAGAGCTCACATCTTTAGCTGCAAGTACAATATCCTAGTTAGAGCATTCAAGAAACAGCTGTAAATAGTCATGTAAAGGAAACTTTAGATACAAATTTGCATGCCACAAGAGCATAGATAATATTTGAAACTGGGTCTATTTCTGAGCTTGCTAGGGGAGAGCAATAAGACCAAAGATGCTAATATGAGTGTCTTAGTCCTGGACCCTAGACCACAGCTCCACAGTGGGCACAGCTAAAGAAGAACCTGACAGGACAGATGAGAACCACTACCTTTGAAAGCTGAGAAAAAAAGTCACAGGAGCACTGTAGCTTTGGAAAACCTCATACTATAATTTCTAAACCCACGGGGCCATGTGAGCTGGTAGGCTAACATTCTCCATGAATGCAGTTCTCAAATCCCCAAATCAGAGTGTAAGTTATATATACTGCTTGATGGTCTGCTGGGCAGCACTAAAATCAACAAAAGAAAACCCAGCAACTTCCATCGAGGTCATCACATCCTATCACAAAGTTTTCCCTGAGCACTAAAGCATGCTGATAAAATTTATGTTTCATTGCTTCCTCTTACACCAGGTTAACTACCAACTGGTATCACGTTTGCCTTGCAGACTCCCACCGTCTTTCCATATAGAGCTGAGGTTCCCAATCCCCAGGCCACAGACAGCCTGTTAGGGACTGGGCTGCAGAGCTCCACCCCCCCACCCCACCCCACCCCATCTCCACGGGGGAAAATTGTCTTCCATAAAACCAGTCCCTGGTGCCAAAAAGGCTGGGGACCACTGACTATGACAGAGACTACCGTGTGCTCACAAAGTTTGTGTTTTCTTGTTCCTAAGCCCATGATTAGCTTATATTTCCTAGAGTCCTTGCAGTTGAGTTAGACAATGTGACTGAGTGCTGATCAATGCCATGTGAGCAGACATGGTGTGACACTTAACAGGCCGAGCCCATAAACATTTCCCTCTTGTGTAATATCTCCCTTACAGCTCATTCTCCATCCACTCCCTGCACATAAATGATTCCAAGATCCTAAAGGATGTCAGACCCCAACGACAGGAGAGAGAAACCACATATCAGGAGGTGTGTGAGGTCAATATGTCTTACTGCTGGTGATATTAACTTTGATTACTTTTTTAGGGTGGCATATCAGGAGACATAAAATACATAATAAACTGATCATGGAGAGTTTATTATAAAGAATGCTAACTATAACCATGATTTTGAGTAATTGGAGATTGCTAGTAAGAGACAAAGAGAATGTCAAAGAACACAGAAATAGCAGATATGACAAGGAGCAGCCACTGCTTTGGGGGTTGATATAGAGCATTGAGGGGAGGAACACATCTGGAAAAGGAGGAACACATATGGAAAAGGGCCTTCTCCAGGGCTGAGATCTAGATCTTTTTGCAAAGCGTATGCTCATGGCTTCCTGGATGGTGGGGAAGTTTACTGAAGTCTGCACTGGTGGAACTCTGGAAACACACCTCTTGGGATTTCAAAGGAAGCTGTCCATGGGGAGGTGCCACATGGGACCTGCTGCAAAGCCACATGATAGTGTTTGGGGACTCTGTCCTGAGGAGATGCCAGCCAGTGACACTTGTTGAGAAACCACCCCAGGGTATACAGATGCTGCTGAGCTCTGCATGCTGCAGGAGTATGCACTGCAGAAGCCACGCACACTGCAGGAACCCACCTAGGGAAGCACATCAGAACCAGAACTAGGAAGAGCAAACCTAACACCATGCCGACTGGACCAGGAGAAATATTTACACAATCCAGCTTGTGATGTCAGAGTAGGTAATTGGGGGTAGATTGGGATCTTATAATATGAAGTTTCTTCACTATAAAGTTACTATTTTTCCTCCTTGTTATCAATAAATACCTTGTGGAAGGAGATGTTGAGATTATACAAACACACACCTACAAATTTTAGCTTCTATTAATCATTTTTACCTAATTAATTTATTATTGTACTATTTTCCAAATGTTGATTTACTATTTCCATAATCTTTTATACATTTATTAATTGAAATTTTCCGTAGGAGCTTTCAGTCTCCCTCATTTAATTATTTACTCATTTATTTATTTATCTGAATATGTGTTCATGGGTAATTATTTAATTTTATGTTATACTATGTTACTCTTATTATTTAATATTTTGGTGCTCAAATTTTCCTAGATTTAGCTACTAGGTGCTCCTTCAAAGAGACTCTTGGTTCCTTTTGACATGTTTCCATTATCTTTTGTTACTCTATAGCACCACAAGATGTTCTGGGGTTATCTTGTATTTTCCCCACCTCAACTCTGGAACCAGCCCTTTCTCCAAGAAACTTCAATTTACTATTAGTGATAAATGTTATTTAGAAGTCAAGATCTGAATGCTAATTAATACCAGTGTGACATTGCCCTCTAAGCATTCAAGACTAGAAAATACTGGTATGTATGTATACATACATATACACACATATCTGTATCTATTTCTATTTCTATCTACCTGTGTGTGAATATATATGTGTGTATATATGTACATTTATATATATGTGTGTATGTCATAATCACAAAAGTGCCATTTCCTCCTTATTTTCTTCTATCCTGTTCCCATTTCACCATTCTTTGTACTTTATTTCCAGCCACCCAATCGCCAATCTAATGAGTAACCAATTTCATTAGTTTCAAGTTATCCTTCTAATATTTTTTCACACATGTACATATTTTCTTCCATTTCCTTCTTTTGTACATGAAAGATAGCATAGTAAGGTAGTCTTTACAATTTTCTATATTCATTTATGGAAATATGGCCATACCAGTTTATATGTACTTTTTCTATACAAACATTAAAGTGTTTTCTTCTAATATTTGTATTGTTTCTTTTTTAATATTTAGATCCCAATCCATTAGAGGTTTATTCTTTTATAAGGTACGAAGTATGGATTTAATTTCGTCTTTTTTGAAATGGCTACCAAGCACCATTTATTCAAATCCATTTTTACACTAGTGATTTGAAATGCCACTTTTATTGTATACTAATTTTCCATGTGTATTTGAGCCTTCTACTCAATTTCAAAGTTCTATTTATCATACACCAGTACAACACTGATAATTAAGATCTTTAAAATATGTCTGAATGTTTTAGTAGGGCTAGCACCTCATATAGCTTTTATTTCTTTTTTATTGTTTTCCTGGCTATCCTTGCAAGTTTCGTTTTACTATATGAACATGAATATCATGCTGTCTAACTTTATTTAAAAGCTTGCTGGTATTTTTATCAGGATTACTTTGACTTTATAAATTACCTTATGGAGAATGGACATGATTATGATGTTGAGTCACCCTAACCAAGAACAGAGGACATCTCATTTTTAAAGTCTACTTCAGTGCCTTTCAGAAATGTTTTAAAGTTCTTTCTTACATGGGTTTTGCATATTTCTTGTTAAATTTTTTAAGTATTTAATCTTTGCTGCTACAAAATGAGTTTTTGCCTAATATTATGTCCTCTGGCTGGTAATTGTCTTTGTAGATGAAGGCTATTCATTTTTGTATGTTAACTCTATAGTTCTTACTAAATTGTTTTATTGTGTTTATTATTGTATTAGTGTTTGTCAGTTTTATCAATGATTATCTTGGGTTTCCAAAGTTGATTACCCTATCATCTACAAATAGAGATATTTTTCTCTTCTTTACCAAATATTTTGCTTCTAAATGATTTATCTTTTCTAGTTTCTTTGCCATATATATATATATATATATACACACACATATATATATGTGAGTGTATATATATAAATGGATGTTGAATAGAGTGGAGTTAGTGGACAACTTTGCCTTGTTCTTGATGTTAGTAAAATGCCCCCAGTGTTTTCATTCTACAACATACTAGCCTTAGAATGAAAATATTCTCTATTTTCTTGACTTTTTACTTTTTTAATCAGGAAGAAGTCTTAAATTTTGTCAAAGACTTTCTATCATCTATGGAGATAATTATATGTTTTTCCCTTTGATATATTATCATGGTTAGGATTTCCTAATATTCAACCTAATTCCCATCACTAGAATAAATTCTACCTGATCTTTTATATTATTTTTGTTTGTTTGTTTATTTATTTCAGCTTATCATGGGGGTACAAAAGTTCAGGTTATATATATTGCCCATGTCCCTCCCATTCCCCCGATTCAGAGCTTCAAGCGTGTCCATTCCCCAGACAGTGTGGATTGCACTCATCATGTAGTTATACCCCCATCCTCTCCCCCCACCCCCATCCCCCACCCCGAGACAGAACATTCACACGTGTTGGATTCAGCCTTTCAATATTTTACCTAGTATTTTTGTATTAATATTCATAAGCATGTTTCTATAATTATCAGATTTAGTTATCAATGTTATTATTGCTTGATAAAAAATATAGGGAGTCTAATTTATTAACAATTCTCTGTAACCATTTATAGAGCATTAGATTTATCTGGTCTCTGAAGATCTGGTAAAATTTTACTGTGAAAATACCTGGGCAGTACACTTTGGGAGAAGGAGGGTGAGGTTACTTAATTACTCTCTCTATTTCATCTAAGAAAACCAGTCTGTTTAGGCTTTCTCTACACAGTGGGATCAATTTTTATAACCTGTATTTCCATAATGTTCTACTTCAACTATGTTTTCAAATGTATTTTCATAGAAGTGAATATGATAGTCTCTTATGATTTTTTAAATTTCTTTGTTTCAGTGGTTATCTCTTTTTCATTTTCTTGGTTCATTTTTTATGTTTCTCAATGATGCTGATTAAATTAGAACTTGAGATTAGTCTTTCATGTGTACTTTGTAATTTTGTTTTTTTTGACATAGTTTTTCTTTTACTTTCATTTTTTTCAGATTTCTAACAATGTTTTTCATTTCTTTTTTTATTTGCCCATTTCTGTTTCCAGTTTTTGAATTTCTTATTCAATATTGTTTTTCCTGTTGACCAATGCTTGTATAAATACATCTATTCATTTGTAATAGCATCTTACATTTTTTTCTTTGTACTTATATTTTAGAAAAACTTTGGTGAATTGAAGTTTGTTGGAGTTTATTTCCTGATTTTTTTGTGATAACTCTGAGTAAGATTTGATGATGAATGCATCATTAGGATGAGGGAAAGGAGAAAAAACGAGTACACTTCTGGTTTGAGCAAATTAGTGGCTGGGCTGGCTTAACCCAACCTGAATGAGGAAGGCTGGAAGAGGAGCACATCTAGGATTGGAGATTTCAGTATGGGTCATGTTAACTTTGAGATGGTTAATTAATATGCATCCATTTGGAGATGTAAGTTTGACTATTGGCTTTATTATTCAGAAATTCTAGGATAACATCAAATGTGGAGTTATTTTGTTACATGGTTTTATCACTGGTCTTTGAACTCATAAGTTTTCTAAAAAATAAAATATTCAGGAGAAATTTTCACATTTGAGTTTCTGTCCCTAGATCACTACTTTATCTTTCTTTTATGAGTTATGTCCCTTTGTTTTAATTTATTGCAGTGTTACAGTACTAGGTTTTTGCAGCAGCCATCATACTTCTTCTTTACATCTTATTCATGTTTAACTTAAGCAATTTTGTCCAGAATTACACACACCTCTGTATTCTTTTCTGAGGTTGTTTTAACTATACTGTGCCACCTCTACTTCAACCTGGCGTGGAATGAAGCCGGGTGTTATGGGGAGATACATGAATTCCAATGGCTCCCTTAATTTACCAAGAGCCCCCTAGAGGCTCTATTTCTGTCTAAAAAAGTCAGACACCTTTTTTCATTCCCATCACTTAACCTGACTCTCTCTGACAGCTATTTCTATTTTCATTCCACGATCTTGTAACCTCACACTTTTTAAAATCCTCATTCTTGAAGCAAAAAGAAAAAAAAAATGATACCTGTAAGCCTAACTATTGACAACTCTTTTAAGTGAAGTGAGAATTGTACAATTTTTTTTAACCAGTCTACCACTTCTGAGGTTGAGTTAGGGGAATGTTAGGAATAGTGTTACTCCAGAATTTATCAATTCTTTTCTTGGCTGTCACATTTTGAGTTTTATGGCATAAAGTTAATATTTTTGTTTGATACTAGTGAATTTTTGGCTTAAATTATTTTTAACTTTGCTTGTTGTTATACATTGGGCTAGAAAGATTTTGTGATCTGATATCACTCTACCATCTGGATATCAAAGACCTAAATTGATAGTTTACATAATGTAGTGGCTAGAAGTCAGCTGCAAGGGTCTGGAAGACTTAGTAATAAAAATATGGAGGCAATAGGTTAGGCCACTTTTCTTTTTCTGAAAAATAATTATGAAAGCATAAAGGAGAAGTAAAAATTGAAGCAAGAAAAGTAGCAAATTCAAAATTTTTTAACATTGGAAAGATTTAGACATGCAGCAGGTTTGAAAACAAAAAAAGGTAATTTTTTAACATAACTGTAAAAGCCACTTATATTGTGGTCATTGATTTTTAGCTTTTCACAAGGAGAATAACTCTTACGCTTAAAGTGTTTCATAAGAATCATTGTAGCAGTGTCTACAGAGCTATCATAAAACCAAAAAGTTTTTTTTTTTATTATTTACTGTCAATTTGTGTTCTTATGCATTCTTAACTATTTGGCCATTCCTGGAAGGATTTCCGGGGTAAAACATGTGTAATATGGGCTTCACTATTTTGAAGTGAAGCCTAATTATTTATAATAGGTGAAAGAAAGCTGGTTCCGAAGAACTCATGGTTGTTCAAAAAAACCCTTGGTGAGCAGACACTATTTGTTGCCACGAAGAATTTTACTGCAAGAAAACAAACAAACAAACAATAGCAATGAATACAAGAGCCAAACAACAAAACCAAAACCAAAAACTTCTCTATAGCAGGGTGGCAAATGTGTGGTAGCATGCCCTCACTGCTCTTTCTGCCTGTGATAATCCATCACCGACTGATCGCAGCTCTTCTTCGTGTGAGTAGAGTTGTGATCTCAGAATCCTTCTTGACTCAGACCTCTATTATCTTTTTTCACTAGCAATTGGATTGAATAAACCGTTAAAATGAAAGCGAATTTGCCAATCTTGCTTGAGATGAGTGGTTCTCAATCTTGTCTGTGTGCTGGAAACACCTGAGAATCACCTAAAAATCACTTCTGCTTGTGCCCCATCACAGAGATTCTGATTTCCTTGTTCTAGGATGCGGCTTGGGCATCACTGTATTTCGGAACCCCCTGTATGATTCTGAAATACAGCCTGAAACATCCTCACACAGACGTTTTGTAAAACACAGACTCTCTCTTCTGACCTTCATTAGGAAGCTGTAATTCTTTCTACCAGTGCCACGGTAGCTGGTCCTGTGATGCAAAACTTCGCTCTGATCATGAGACATGGTTCCTGCCAGCAGCAGTAATGCTGCCTCAACTGACATGAAGAAGCCCTTCTGGACCTGAGGGCTCTTGAGGTGGTGGGTAGCCCTGAAAGAAAACCTTGTTCCTGCCTGGCCTTTGAATACACTGTTTCTAGAGTGATTTATTTTTTACATTAATTAGTCTTCATTAATGTCTCTTTGCATACAGTCAATGCAGGTACCTTATTAAGAAAAAAAGTTAAAGTAGGGATACCACCTAGTCTGTTTTCATCATTTTACAGAAAAAATATTTTGAAGGTCAGAGCAATCAATGATTTGTCAAAGGTTTGTCAAGATTTGTCAACCTTGTTAGTGGCAAAGCTTAGCTGAGACTTCAGGTCCCCTTCTTCTAACTCTCATGATGGTGCTTCTCTGGGTTAAGTATTTCTTAAAGCCTTAGCCTTCATTGTTTACCTGTAAACGGTAAAAATAAAAACGTAGGCCACTTTTATTATAGTCTGATGCAATCCTCAGAAAAATAGTAACAAACACCATTTACTAATTTAGTAAAAAGTGCTCTTGTTGGTAGAGTTTTTTTCCCCCAAAGATACTTACTGACTTGCAGTACTAATGAGAACAGTAATGGTTTACCAAACCCTTCTCTTCTAATTTCTGATGCCTCATTGAGATGTTTTCTTCTGAACTTTGACAAATTACTCTGAACTGTGAGTTCATTAATGCACAGTCCTCATTTTCAGAATACATGGTCTAATTCTACTAAATAATTTACCCTGAAAAATAATGATATTCTAGCTAATAATTAGCTGGTTGAATTCAGCAAAGACTAACGATGTAACAGATCAGGAAAAAAAAAAAAAAAAGAAAATATAAAACAAAAATAATACTAAACCTAGAGACAATACAACTTAACTTGGCATTTTAGTAGTATTCAAATTAAAACTTTCTTTTTATATGAACCCAAAAACCATTGACAGAAATATCATAAAATAATAAATTGATTTTTAAAAGCCTATTGTTTAGAAAAAAATATTATAATAAGACTTCCCTGATGACATAACTTACTGCCATATAGAACAATATTGTCAAGGTCAAATTATATTCATACATTAATACTGACATACAAAAAGAGTTTGACGAAAAACAATAAAATTAGTGGATGAGACATTAATGAATGCTAACTTTCTCTAAAATCATCATATTAAAATTAAAGTTATAAATAAGTATGCTTTCTGGACAAGGCTAGAATTCTTGTTTAAAACTACTAACAATAATTTTATAGTGAAAATATTAATACTGAAATGAAAATCTTTATTATTCTTTAGATGTTTTAACCCTAGATGTAGGCCTATTCATTAAGCATTCCTAATAGGCAGACTAAATAAGATAATGTATATGAAGTGCTTTATTTAGGGACTAGCAAATAACATATAATGACAAGAATATCCATGATGTCAAAGCACTTGTCTTGGATATTTATTTATTTTTATTTTATTTTGTTTTGTTTTTAAAATGTATTTATTATTTTTTAATTTCAGAATATTGTGGGGATATAAACATTTTGGTTACATATATTGCCTTTGCATCACTCAAGCCAGAGCTACAAGTGTGCCCATCCCCCAGACAGTGTGTACCTCATGCATTAGGTGTGAATATACCCATCCCCTTCACCCGCCTCCCACCTGCCTGCCACCCAGTGAATATTATTACTTCCATGTGTGCACCTAAATGTTGATTAGTTAGTATCAATTTGATGTTGAGTACATGTGGTGCTTGTTTTTCCATTCCTGTGATACTTCACTTTGAAGAATGGGCTCTAGCTCCAACCAGGATAATACAAGAGGTGCTACTTCACCTTTTTTTTTATGGTTGAGTTACTCCTCCATGGTATACATGTATCACATTTTATTAAGCCACTCGTATTGATGGGCACTTGAGTTGTTTCACATCTTTGCAATTGTGGATTGTGCTGCCATAACCATCCGAGTGCAGATGTCTTTATTATAAAATGACTTTGTTTTTCCTTTGGGTAGATGCCTACTAGTGGGATTGCTGAATCAAATGGTAGTTCTATTTTTAGTTGTTTGAGCTATCTCCATATTACTTTCTATAGAAGTTGTACTAACTTGCAGTCCCTCCAGTAGTATAAAAGTATTCCTATCTCTCTGCATCCATGCCAGCATTTGTTGTTTTGGGACTTTTTGATAAAAGCCATTCTCACTGGAGTTAAGTGATATCTCACTGTGGTTTTATTTGCATTTCCCTGATGATAAGAGATGTTGAGCATTTGGATATTTATTTTTAATGAAAATCTGTAGATAAATAGGTAGAGAGAAAGAACAAAATGATTAAAACTAGAGATAAAAAAGTAATTAAATAAAATTTGATGTTTAGGAGGTAATACAGTCTAATCAAAGGGGAAATTCAGTTTTGTCATTAGCTAGCTCTGTATTCTTAAGCAAATGTCATCATTTGGGAAATATGTGTGTTTTAATAAAGATGTAGCCTTTGAAATAAATTAATCTAATGTGGTATGCATTTGCAAGGTAAACAGAAGGACTTCTTGCCTCCAAATATTCATGTATCTAGTCATCCCAGTGTCTAGGTTTCAAATGATATGTCCTGTCCTTTGGATTAAACTTCACTTTATCATTGACAACCTTTCTTAGAAATGGAAAAGGCTCTTCATGAACAATGAATTCAATGAGTGCATTCTTTCATATAGGAAGCTGGTAGTGACTTCCGGGTGGAAGAATTCCTGAGGAGTACCAAATGAAAATATTATGCTTCCAAAGAAGGAAAGACTGTCTAAAAGGAAATAATATGTTAAATAAGATGAACAAGAAAAGGACATCTAAGATATAGTATCTTTATTTAGGACACCTTTATTTATCAAAGAGCAGTTTTGCTTAGGGTGAATCAAATTTTCTTCATTATCTTTTAATTTGGGGGTTGTTCTAAAATTGAGTTAAACAGAAGCAAGATTGCATTCTGAACATATTATTTAAATATTAGGTATGCAATTATATTAATTTCATTACAATGTGTTGACTTTAAAATTAAAACAACTTCATTTCATCTAAATGAAATACATATTTTACAAAAGAATAAAACATATGAATATGTGTGGACAGATGAAAAATATTAAAAATAGAAAAAGAAAAAAACTACACTTTAAGCATTTTCCTCTGCATTTAAAAGTCTTCTGCATTTAATCCAGAAATCACACTACTAGATATTTATCCAAAGGAAAAAAAGACATTTTATAAAAAAGACACTTGCACTCAAATGTTTTTAGCAGCAGCACAATTTACAATCGCAAAGATGTGGAATCAACCTAAGTGCCCATCAATGCATGAGTGGATTAATAAAATGTGGTATATGTACCACAGTAGTACCACGGAGTACTACTCAGCCATAAAAAATTGGCATCTAGTATCTTTTGTAACAATCTGGATGGAACTAAAGGGCATTCTTCTTAGTGAAGTATCACAAGAATGGAAAAACAAATGGTAGTTCTACTTGTAGTCCTTTGAGGTATCTCCATATTACTTTCCACAGAGGTTGTACTAGTTTGCAGTCCCACCAGCAGTGTATGAATGTTTCTGTATTTCTATATCCACACCAACATTTGTTGTTTTGGGACTTCTTAATATTTTATCAGGACCCTTAATAAGGTCAACTTGACCTGTCCAGAACGCCTGCTCTCTTTTCTCTTTCCTTGAACATTCCAGGTAGAACAGTATATGGCTCTACTCCTTTGCCACTTTTCAAGTCTGTTCATCACCTCTGATGATGAGGTGCAATAAGAATGTATCATTCCCTTATTTGATACTCTTTATCTCCCCACCAAATGCAAATTTCTGCATGAAGAGGCACTCAAGCCAACATTCTAAATCAGAGGTTGGCACCTGCATAAATTTGATATGTAAGCAGAGGCCATTTGCTTTTAGGTTCCTTTGCTTTTAGATTTTATCTAATTATAAACACATAGTCAAGGTTACTTTATTGTCTCTACCCAAAGTGTACAACAGGATAGTGCAACTAACTACGGAGAGATATAAAGTGAGCCTTGATAGCCACTGGGTGTCTCCAGGAGTGGGATCTTTCTCTTCTGGTCTTTTGAGTCATCAGATCCCAATGGGTGTCTGGTATCAGAAAAGCCAATATGTCTGTCCATGCAATAAGTGCTCTGTAAGGAGGGGGCTGAAGGGCATTCTTATATAGACAAAATGGTCCAGACCCTTCTTATTAGACCTTAGACTTCTGAGCATGCTACCTCAATATTCGATTACCTTAAAACTTTCTAATCTATTCCATATTCCCACCATTGGAACACAATCATTTACACATTTTTGGCCATAGAGTTTTACTAATTAAGAATTTGCTGATCCATCTGAAAGGAACAACAGTACCTGCTATTAATACTTCAAGCCTAGGAAAAGCCAAGGACAAGAGAGATTTCCCCCCAGGATTTTACTCTAGCTACAGAAGAGCCCCATCAGGCACTGTTTGTGTATGGCTTAAATAGTCACAATTTTGACAAGCCCCATCCCAATAATGTCGTGGAAAAGAGTCACGTGAGGTCTTATGCTGGGTCAAAGAACAGAAATGAAGTAGATCTCAGTTTCTGCACTTCCAGAGAGATTCCAGAGCTTACAGCGGTTAGAGGGCAAGAGGGTTGGGTGAGTGGGAGTAGATGATGGAGCACAGAAAATGCAAAATATCAAAGGAAAGACCAATCTTAGCTCTTCCCACTCATATGATTTTATTCTCTAAATCTCTTTCTTATTTTTTTGAATAGTTATATTCTTCAAAAAAAAACCCTCAAATTCTAATGTTGGAAGATTAAAACAATATTGATGTATATGCAATGGAATTGTGTAACTATTAAATGCCTTTGTAGAATAATATGTAATGACAAAAGCATATACATGGTATTCCCTTTAGTCAAAAATGCAGGTTGTGTAAGAGTTAATATAATGTAATATTATTGAAAATATTTTATGTATATATAATATAATTTTGTAAAAAGATAAAAAGGATTTTGGAAAAAAATGCAGTAATATCTTTCATTGTGGGATTGTATACATTTCCTTTTTCTTTTTGTGTCTTTAGAATCAAAGAAATTTTGGTTTAAGAAAATGAACGCTTTTTGGTTTGTTTTTGCTTTAAAAGGTGTATCAATTTTCCTCTAGGCATTCACAATATTATAGGAGAATTTGACAAATAACACAGTCAGTACATAGTAATATTGTAAGAATAGAGCAAGGGCAGTAACAAAGTCAAGATAATGTGCTATTCCAGAGAAGAGAGTAATTCTGGCTAGGGGGGTTAGAAATGGACTCAGCCAGGAAGTGACACTGGAATTGAAATAAATGTAGAAGTGGTTTGCAAAAGGTAATGCATTTATACTAACAGAGTATTTAATATATTAAGTTCTGAAGAAAGCTCTTTCTGCTGGTCCTCCTCAGAACAAGACAAAATAATTAATAGGTAATTAAAATGACTAATCTTATTCAAGTTTAGTGCTATAGTTCATTAAAACAATCCATTTACCACACCCACATTAATATTATATTTAAATGCAAGGATGAATTCTCAGGCAATATTAATATGCTATTTGGAAGAAAAAAATAATAGTACTTCAGCAAATTAAAGGATGACATATAAAAGTTTGATTTTAGAAACACATTCATCCTAGTGTAAGCTGACAGAACAAATAGGCTGATGATAATTGCATTAAGTAATAAAATCAGGATTAAAACAGGCCTGAAAACCTGGAATGGCATTCAGAAGAAGCTCTTTAAAGACTGTTCCTTCCTAGTCCTACCGTTCATTTCATATATATATTTTATATACTGATGCTGAAATTTTCTGGTATTTATAGCACATGCTTATGATGAAATGTATAAGAAATATATGGGTATAAGATGAAAGTGAAGAGCCCCCTAATACTCATGTCCTCCTCCTTGGAGATAACCACTGTTGATAGTTTCTTTTGCATTTTTAAGAAATTTTCTATGGATATACACACATGTACACACAAGCACACACACACACAGAAACATAGACACACATGTACAAATTCATCTAACCAAAACAGATTATATAATACATACTGTTCTATAATATTTGTTGACAGTAAATAATTTCTTAAAAATAAAAAAATTATAGAACATATTCTATAACAATTCCAGTCAGATTTTCCTTCTCAGTTTTTTTTTTAATAGCAGCTTTGTATGAATGTGCCATGATACTACTCCTCTAGTTTCATATGGCTAGTTCCTTGCCCCTCTAGTGATATATCAAATGTCACCTCCTCAGAGTTCATCTCTATGACTCCCTGACACTAGAATGTGGGCTTTTATCTTGTTCACTTTGTACTAGAAGGCCTAGAACTAAGCCTGGCACATAGTGAACAGTAACTACTTATTAAGTAAGTAATCAGATTGAATAAATCACTTTTGATAAAAATTTTTCTAGTTATCTGAGGATTACAAGTAATATGGAATTAATATCCCTTTAAAATATCTATAATTAAAATATATATTAAAAATCCCCAGGAGTCAAATGGCTGGATTAAAGAATATGTAGATGTGAAAATGTTGATAAACATTTCCTTGCCTTTTGAAATTCATAAAAATATATATTCTCATCAATAGCATGTAAGAGGGGTTACTTATTGGTAGCCTGGATAAAATTCATTGCTATCAGATGACTTAATCTTTGCTTCTCTGATAAATAATAAATGCTATCTCCTGGATTCTCATATTGTATTTATTATGATAAAATTACACGTATTTTCTCATTTTATTTCTGTTCTGTGACCTACATGTTCATACACTTTGACTAGTTCTCTTTTGAGTTATTAGTTTTTTTCTTAATAATTTCTCAGAGCTGTTTGTGCATTAAAGAAATTCTCTCTAGTTAACCATAAGAATTGATTATTTTTTTAAAATTCCTTTATAATTCCATGCAGACGATTAAAATTTATGTAGGTAAATTAATCAATATCTTCTAAGTTTTTATACATTTTTCTGTGTTTTGCCCTAAATTATTTCATTAGTCAAGCCAGATCCTGAAATTATCAGATAAGAATGATACAAATAGATTATGAACAAGGCCATAATCATATCTGGGAATAAATGTCATAAATATGAAGATGAAAATTAGAGTAGTAAGTCTTTGCAAAAATTATGCCTGCTAATATTTAAAATAGCCCTGTTTTTTTTTTTAGAGGAGTTTAGAAATAAGAGAATGAAATTTTGTAGTATCTAAAACTTAAGTTCATATTTCAGATGAAATTACCTACGGTATTTTTTTTTTTTTTAGTCTATCTGTTTCTTGGAGATAAATTTTTGAGAAAAAGTTAGAGTTTCCAAAGCTGAGGAGCAAAAAAATTTTTCTGAGAATTCGTGTGGCTTAGAGGTGGTACACTCAAAACAGTTTTAAGTCAGTAGCTTATTTATATCCTGAGTTAATCCACAAAGGATTTAGAATGGCTCATAAGAACACAACCAACAAAATAGTAAAACACAAATAAAATATCAGGACCAGGAAAAATATAAATCAGAATAGGAGGAATAGACCATGGGGCAATGAGAACACAGATAAGCAGACATAAGGTCCAAAGTGGTGGTTGTAGTTGAGACATAGATTTGTGTCTGATATCCCTAGAAGTTAAAGCATAAAGGGAAATAGTTTTAGTGACACAGTCTCATTATCTATGAGGAAAAAATATACCAGGTCTTTAGGAGAAGAAAAGCTATTCCTAGACTACATTTTAAAATATATTTCCTACGTAAGTAAGCAACACATCATTTTTGACTTGCAACTTAAATTTGTTACTGGGAAGAAAAATCATGTTCACACATGCCATTGCCTCCAATATTCATTTAGAAGTTTATTCTTCCATTTATAGCCATGACACAGCATTTTATCTCCCACATTACCCAGTCAAGTAATTGATTCCTATTAATATTTTCCTTTATCCTTTGCAGAGGGCTGGGCACTGCCATGCCTCGCAGAGCACGTAGTCTAGTCAGGGAGGCAGAGACCTCAGAGTTGGAGAAAGTCAGAGAGAAACATCCAGGGACCTTGGAGCTCAAACAGAACTGGAAAAGCATGAAAGGTTTTTCTTGCTAGATGGGATTTGAATTGCAGTTTGAAGAATTAGTAAAAATTTGCTAGGTTAAAGAAACGGACAAGGTCTGTAAGATTATAAAATGAAGGCAATGTTATTATGCTTAATGGTATACAGATTCACATAAGTTTATGTTTTGTTACAGTAGGTAGAATTAGTCTACCCTGTACGTTTTCTTCCATGCAATAATCACAGTATTTCCTAAAGGCAATCTTAGATAAATTGAATTAGTAACTCTAAATAGAAAATTACAGCATATAAGATTCTATTTTCATAAACATGTCTTCATCTTGGTTGCTCTTCCTCAAGAAGAGATGTAGGAGCTGATGGTGAACAGTATGATGTTCCAGATCCAGAGATCCCCTATAGAAACTCTCCATCCATTCTCTGTCACGTCACTGATTTCATTTATTTGCTTCATTGCGATTCTGACTATTTCAGTTCTCTTAAGTTGTTGATTGTCGCCTACGGAATGTACATTTAATGAAGGCAGAAGTTTACAACAGTGCTCAGCCTTGCTCAGCAAATATGTGTTGACTAAACAGAGTTAGAGGTCCATGATATAAATTTAAGTGGGCAATTTTAAAAACAAGAAGGAGGCAAGGTCAGAACTCAGCATAGGAAGGGAAGATGCCATGGCCTCTGTCAAGTGCTTATCATTAAAACGTTATAATGATGGCTGCCTCCTGTAGCTACAGCATAAAATATTTAAAAGATGCACATTCCTTTGCTATCAGTTAGCTTCTCTGATGTTGCCCACAACTTAACTCTTGAAATTCAGAGCAATGAATTATATTTCGGTGCTGGAGGAAGCTCTCAACCCTGGAATATGCTTTTCTCTGGCACCCATATTTTCTGGGAACCCATAATCAGAAAGTGAAGATGAGTGGGTCCTAGTTTGTTGAGATAAACCATGTAGAAGAGGTAGCATGCTAATCCAGTGTTTACCAGTAGGGAAAAAGAATAAAGAAAAATAATAAACTTTACCACTAGTGGTTAAGTTGAAAGTTGCAGTGTCGGTCTTAACCTTTAGGGTAAAACTTTTGTGATCATTAGAATTTTTTAACAATGTAAGAAAGCCTTCTATAAAGTCATGTTCCTAAGTATTCAAGCAGAGATCAGACATCTGATATGTAGATAGGACTTTTCTACAGTCTGAGAGTCCGGGCTATACCCGAGGTATAGTGTGTTCACAGGTAGGGGATAAGTGACAAAAAACAGATTAGTCTATTAATCTATTTGCAGATTAATTGTGGCTTAGGGCCAAGAGGCTCTGGTTAATATATAGATGCTCAGAGCATAAATTAATTTAATTAAAAACCATATGTTGTTTTTCACAAATTCATTCTCTTTATGTATTTCTTACTAGTATGCAAAGACACACCAGTGTCATGATTAAAAACTCACTAACTTAGTACATGCTCATGTCTTTGGTTTAAGAAATGATAGGCAAAGTTCTTGTAGCCTCTTGCCAGTTGTAGTTTTAATGCTTAACATCTTATGATTCTATATAGGGGAAAACCTCCACCTTGAGGTCCTGGTAACTTTGCACATGTCCACATAGACCATGTAAGCAAGACTTGACTACAGTCTAACCCAGTCTTTGCAGATTGCCCTGTGACCTCTCTGGAGCAAGAAAAGATAAGCAGCCTGGTCACAGGTTGTCACAAGACCATTTTGTTACTTCCTATGTTGGGAAACTCCGTAAGTTTGTTTATATCTATCTCCTTAGTTTCCATTGAACAATAGACTTTCTACCTTATCCTCCCTTAGAGTACAATTGCAGGCTTTAAACTACTTGGCTTAATTTAAATTTTCTAAGTTGAATTACCTAAGTTAAAGATGACTATTCAACGTCAGAGTGACCCAGAACCCATGCTGCCTGTCATGTGGCCTCCTCAATTTGGTGTCTTCATGGGGGACTCAGAATGCAAGGAGTTGACACCATGCTGATCTTGTTGTTGCTATCTGTATAAGTAATAAACTGTCAGAATCCATTTGGTCTCATTTTATCCTTACTAGCTGGATTGATGGAAGTGTGGGAAGGTAATCTGCAGTTGCAGTAGTGGTCCTTGTGGCCTCCATAGCCACCATGCTCCTGCCTAGTGGCTGCTTCATTACTTCATATTTTATATTTAGTAAGACAAATACCCTGTCTCCAGCCCCTTTCCCTTCTGCCTGCTTGGACTTGGTAATCAGGCTCTGAACTGCAGACTTTTGAATGTCATGGAAATTAAATCAGATGGTCCTATGCAATACCTACCTCTGATACAGCCCTTTTCCACTTGGTTGTTACAAGATGGCCCTCTGACCTTGTGCTAAAGCTCAGAGGATAGGTAAGACAGTGTGCTGTAGAAAGCTAATCATTCTTTGACAACAGAGTTACTACTTTGGATACTTGTGCATATATGCAAGAAGATAAATTATCTGTTTTCCAATCTGAGCACCATCTTGAATTTAACAAACTTTCACTTCTATTAAGTTTTGTGTACATATAAATTGCTAATTATGTAGTTTCTTCTGCTTTGGCATAATAATGAAATGCACTATAATTTTCAAAGATCTGCCTCTTCAAACAGCATAGTAGTTCTTATATATCTTTATAATTGTTACAGCATGGGAAATTTACAAATATACCACAGAGTTCAACTTATGTAAAGTGTATCATATAAACATTAAAGCTTTCAGATCCTTTATTCTGTTAAAGTTAAAAGACTAACAAGTTTCCTTAATAAATTTTTAATTTTTTTTTATAAATTCACTGAGTGTGAAAAAAGTATAGCAAGGTGGCCATTTTGCAATCACTAAATTTGTAGTTCATAGCAAAGGAAAAGAAGGGCAGCATATCATGCCAGTCAGGCTGTCCTGGCAGCACCTTGACAGGTGTGAAGAAGGAATGTAACAAGTACCTAAGATTGTTTGTAGCCAACACAAAATCACCATAGCAACTATCCTCCAAGAATATTGTCATGCATTTAGTGAGAAAATATTTATATTTCTTTCTGATTAAAATAGTTATATATATATGAATACAATAGAGAGATAATTATTATATAAAAATGGTTAAATTATAATACATTCATAATCTATATTCAATCATTATATAATGTATATATATAAAATATGTAGTTATATGGAAAAACGTTTATCTTATACATGATAAAGCAATATGCGCTAAATACAATCTGATTCAAATATATATTTGATCTATAGATATAGGTACATACATATAAAGGCTACAAAAGGGTTAATCTAGCTATTACTAGCTCTTAATTGTGCTATCTTAGGGAGAGAGTACTAAGAAGTGAGTCATTTTTAAATTTTTGTATGATTTTCCTTTCTAATTTTCTGCCAATATGCATATATTATGCATGTTGATAACACTTTTTGAATTTACACACAAAAAAACAATTCTTTTCTACTCTTCTCCTTTCCGTTTGCTCCCCCTCCTCTTCTTCTCCCCTTTTCTTCTTTTTCTTTTGGTATACTGTTTTATGAGTTTTAACACATGTATATTTTCTGGTAACCATAATCATCAAAAGAATATGGAACAAACCCAACACTCCCCCAGATTCTCTCATTATAACACCTTGTAGTCGGAACCACTTCCTGCCTCTCTCCCTGATAGCTACTATTATTTTCTCTACCCCTAGAGTGTTGCCTTTTCCAGAACGCCATGTGTATTCCAGAAACACATTTTTATTCCTATCTTAAATGTTTTCTTATTGTTTTAGGTTAAGAAATTGGGTTTCTGAAGAATTATTTGTCGACAAAACGATTATTTGCTAAGAAGTGTTTCCTTGATTCGGAATTATTGATTCAATGAGCATGCCCTTTAATTGTTTCATACATATTTCAAATTGCTTTCCAGGGATGTTGCATCAACCTTTGCCCCTACCATTAGTATAAAAAGTTGTTCATCTAAGAAATTGCTTTGTTATCATGGAGTGACAATATTAAAAGTAAAAGTGACATTTCATTTGCTTGATTTTTTTCATTACCAATTTGTTGGATTTTTTCTAAACATGTTATTAGTCGTAAGCATTTTTTCTATAAATCCTTCATTTATATCTTTTGCTTATACTTTTAGGATCTTAGAGATATTTTTAGTTTTTTTTTAGAAATTCTTTAAAAATAAGATTATTAACCCTTTGTTTTATTTGTTGCAAAATGTTTCTGAGTTCTCTTTCTTTTTTGATCATTATTTTTTGATCTTTTGAAGCATCATACATTTTTCTTAAATTCGTTGTCCTGGCACTTTGTAACTCCTTCTACTCATCTTATTTTGAGAAAGATATCCCCTACCTCAAGGTCAGTTAAATATTCATCTATATTTTTATTTTGAAAAAAATTCTATATTTTCAGTAGGAGACTAAAAGGTAAGTTATTGTATTTCTTTCCCTTTGTTTTAATCATTGTCTACTTGGGTGTTTGTAGATCCATATTTGGACAGTGGGTTGAAGTAGCTGATTCTTAGTGCTCTGCAATTCACACTTCTTGCCATTTCAATTCCTAGAACTGACAAGTAATACAATCCAGCAGCCTCTGACAGCCACTGTTAATTGCCTTCTCTTTCTCACATCTATCTTTTTCTTGCAAAAAATTCCTAGTTGTTTGTTTTGTTTTTCAGACAGACAGCATGTTCAGGCCTAAATGGTGCCTCATGATTCGCTTAAGATAGTCATGACTTACAAGCAGTAAGGTAGCTGTGTGACCCTGTGGTGATCGCCAGATGAAGTATACCTGTCCAGTTAAATTTGAATCTCATGTAAATAATGAACAGTTTTCATGTCCCAAATTCTGCACTGGATATACATATGATTATTAATAGTTTATCTAAAATTCAGATTTGATTGTGTGCCTTATATTTTTATCTGCAAAATCCAATGCAACCCTAGAGGTAATTCTGGCCAATGAAATCTAGTAGAAAGTCTGTTGCAAAGATTTCTGGAAAAGTTTTTGTTTTCCTAAGAAAAGGATCAGATCGGACTAGCCCTGCCTTTTGCCCAATCCCATAGAATGTAAATGCGATGCATGAAGGTTCAACAACCATCTTGTCATGAGTAGTACCACCCCAAGTATTAGGATGAAAGCCACAAACTGAGAGGGTAGATTGGAAAGTTACCAGAAGCTGGGTCTCTGTCATCAGTGGCACTGCAGACTAACTCTTCAATTTTTTATTTGAGAAGAGAGGATAGGAGAGAAGAGGGGAGGGGAGGGGAGGGGAGGGGAAGGGAGGGGAGGGGAGGGGAGGAGAGGAAAAAGAAAACAACTCTATTTGTTTAAACTACTGAAAGTTGTGTTTTCTTGTATTTTCAGCTGAATGCACTCCTAATAGCTATATTCTGCTTGGGACTTTTTCTTTCTTTTTCTGTTCCAAGTGCTTTAACTAATAGTAAATACATTCATTCATTTATTCTTTCTTTTTTTCAGCAATTACAGTTTGAGCACTGACTTTATTCTCAGAAAGCAATGATTTTCTTACTATACTACTTTCCCACCTATCTGCCAATTATTTTCCAGGATGGTGCAAAGTATAGAAAGTTGATGGAGTTACTAACATACTTTAATTTCTTCAAAAGCATCATTATATATATCAGAGAGGTGGGTGCAGTGTTTCCTGGGCTCGAATCAGGAATCAGAGAATACAGAATTTATAGTGTTATTTATCCTCCGGTCTTCATTCAGAAAGCATAGTTTTTGACATAAGGTAATGCATATGTAGTCTCTGGTAATTTTCTTAATCCAATACCTTTGGTCTCACATACAGTGAAAATTCTGCATAGATTCTAGGAATAGGCCATCAGTCATGGTTTTTGGTATTGTGATTTTTTTATCACTCACTATTTTCAGTGTCATCTCATAATTTTCATGGGAATTCACAATAGATTGTCTCAGGAGCTACTAGACAGTGCTATTTAAAACCTGACACTCTGATTCTTGGAAAACTTGATGCAGTTGTCTTGTTAGCCATTACTTGGTTGCTGATAAATTCTGCATCCATGCTTTAGTGCGAGGAAACTCCTCTGGAAATTGGCACATTTTTCCATTGTTGTAGGCGTTGCATCATGTTGTGTTTTAAGGGAAGAAGAATAAAAAAATATGAACCAAGTATAGCCAGTTAACTTTGACCCAAACAAGAAATTTTCTTAAAAAAAAATAAAGCTAAGTACTAATTTGTTTACTTGTTTTAAATACTGTATTTAAGATATATTTTAAATTTATCTTAAAAGTATATTGGTGTCTTAGTCTATTCAGCTGCTATAACAAAATATCAGAAACAGGGTAGCTTACAAACAATAGAAATTTATTTCTCACCATTCTGGAGACTAGGAAGTCCAAAATCAAGGTAACAGTAGATTTGATGTTTAGTGAGGGCTGGTTTCCTAGTTCATAAATGGTACCTTCTCTCTGTGTCTTTGCATGGTGGAAGGAGTGAGGGGTCTCTCAGACCTCTTTTGGAAAGGCACTAATATTCATGAAGGTTCTACTTTTATGACCTAATCACCTCCCAAAGGCTTTACCTCCTAATACCATTGCCTTGGGGGTGAGGATGTCAACATATGACTTTTAGGGGGGCATAAACATTCAGACAGTAATGAATTTTGGGAGGAGGGGGCAACTGGAATGCCAGCCACTCCAAAGACAGTCAATAAAGTCCTTAATAATGAAAATTAATGTATTGATATTTATATCATTTTGGTTACCTGAGAAATTGGTTTCTGAGGAAACCAAATAATTAACGTGTCAGATAGTTGGTGTTTGTAAAATTGCATTTAGGTTACCAATGCCAACTCATTAAAAAAAAAAAATATATATATATATATATATATATATATTTGAAGTGAGATGACTTACACTTTGTTATAGTATTATACATGGCATAATAGCATAAACTAGCTACAGCAGACTGAATAATGGCCCCCAAACATGCCCAAGCTCTAATTTGTCAGAACTGTGAATGTTACCTTATATGGCAACAGAGACTTGGCAGATACCGTTACAATAAAGATCTTGAGATGAGGAGATTACCCTGGACTATGCAGGTGGACCTGATGTAATCGCAGGGATTCTTATAAGAGGGAGGCAGGGGATCCAAGGGACAGAAGGTGATGTGAAAACAGACGCAGAAAGAGACTCAAGATGCTACACTGCTGACTTTGAAGAAGGAAGAAGGGGGCATGGGCCAAGGAATGCAAGAAATGTAGTTCTCAAAACTGAAAAAGGCAGTTCTACCTTTTCCACCTGAGAACCTACAGAGGGAGGGAGTGGGACCATGCTGACACCATAGTTTTTTCTCAGTGAAACCCATTCCAGACTTCTTACTTCCATCACTGTAGGATAATAAATCTGTGTTGCTTTATGCCACCAAGTTTGTGGTAATTTGTTACAGTGGCAATAGGAAACTACTATATTAGGTGAAATTTTTTTCTGTTGCATTAGAATATTTCAGGCAAAAAGAAATGTGTGCTAAGGGATAGAAAGTCTGTGTGATAGAAATGAATCACTAGGATGGATCTAGAAAAGACACATGAATGGGAATTGGGTCTAGATGTTCCTTTAACAAAAGCAATGGTAGTGAATAAAAATATGACATTGTGCTATAAAACTATCTGGTAAAATGCTAGTAACATAAAGACTTTTAAAGAACTTCTTTTCCTCAATAGGCATTCCATCACTATTTTTCTGTGCCATCTTTCCATTTCTCAGAGTGTTTAGGTATCCAATACAACAGAGGTATTTAGGAAATGTTACTCTCTTTCACTTTATTTACAGATTCTGAAGTTATTTACCTTTTAAAAGTATTAATAACACATTCTTGATCTCAAAATAAATATATTTCAAACAATGTGCTTCACTAATCTTGAATCTGCTACACACAATTCAGTTGACATCTTGCTCATTATTTATGTGAGCACTTTGCACCAACAGTTATTTTCAAGAGAAATAGTGCAATGGAAATTAGCATTGTCAGAAATTTTCAAAATTATTTGCTTTTTCATTGAATTTAAGTTCAGCACAAAATGGGGAAGGGTACATGTCTGCAATCTTTGCAACAATAAATTCTAATAGTTTTCTTCGGAGTTTTTCAAAATCTGTGATAAGTTACTCTGAAATTATAACTTTATGTCACATAATTCAAGACCAAATGGTCAAGGCCAAATTTTAACTGCAAAAGTATGCCATTCCAACATTAGAGAAATGGAAGTGTCTTAAATCCAAACACATTTATCCTTGACCAGCCTGTGATTTTTCTATAGTTCTGTGGGTGCAAGTATTTCATAATGTAATTTTAGAATGGTTTTATGACACTAACATTTTTGATGTTTTTTCCCTGAAAGATACTTTAGTTATTTCTTTATTAATAGATTTATCTCTGCTTTTTATGAATATATGAAAAAGGATGGCATTCTTTATACTGTTATTATCATTTATTTTTGTTAAAAGTCTAAAATTTGTTCGAGAATGTTTTAAGTCATAAAAAAGATTGAAAGTCTTTATTTCACTGAAGAAAATGGGAACATTAGATACTGTCCAGTTGTTTCTATTACTACAACTATATCTCTGAAGAAAGTAAAATTCCTTTTGTTATGATAGTTTTATGAAGCTAATTCAAATGACAGATTGTGAAACCAAAGTGATATTAAATATGTGCTTTGAAGGGAGGTTTTAGGCTACTAGGAATGTTTGTAACAGAGATAGAATTTGTGGATGGAATGAGAGTGGCCACTGAGCCCATATTGTGAGGATATAAACTGATAAAGCCAATGAACTATCTTGAATCCTTTGTTAGATTGCATTTGACATGTTTACTTAACTTTGAAGAGAAGTTTGACTTTGAAAATAAGATCAAGGTATTGCAAGACACAATTTGTAAGAGAAAATCAACAAGTATGAATCATTCCCAGCATCTCAGACTTGCAGAAGAGAAACTCTTACCAACGAATCATATCTCTCATTCGTTTCTGCAAATATTTCACAACTCTACCAGTCTCTCAAGCACCACCCACTTTATACAAATGGACCAATTAATTTTTTGTCTAATTCAGAAGATAGCATAATAGGAATGAGTTGCCTCAATTTTCCAATTACCTAATGTAATTCACATCAGTTAACAGCATCTATTCAATACTTCTTTTTGCCCACTCCCTGGCAACTAAACCCTCCCACCCTGGACACAGGGTCAGGCCACCACAATTAGCTTCAGACCTGCCCATGCCCCAGGCATGGTGATTATATGAGGTTGGAGTTTGGTCAATAGATTAGTCTATCCTAGGGATGTCCACAGCATATTTGGTAAAACGTATTTCTAATTTTTGCTGTTGATGCAAAATTATTTGTCATTATAGTTGCCTCTGACCATGATCCCTGCTTCATGGAGAAATTAAAGCTGGAGAATGGAATGGAAATGCAGAAAGGAACAAAGAGGAGGGATGGAGAAAATCCTAATTTCATTTGAGTCCTTGTTTTAAATTGGCCTTAAGCAAATGCTTAAACCATATTTGAAAAATTATGACGAACTCCATCTGTATCTGCTCTAGAGGAATAAATATGACATGGACAACTCTAGGATCAGAATCTATAAATGGATACAATTTTTTCATGGCCTTCATTTGGAAAAGGGTATGCCTTGCTTTGAATGCATGATAAATATTAATAGGTGTCATATTAGCAATTGATGTTGAAAAAATCATGTATGCATATCTGTGTTGTTTACCCTAGAGTAAAATGTAGCAAGCATCAATTGTTTATATCTACAGCATACCCTTCTCTTATTTTTTTGGTAGCTTACCCCTCCAATCTGACCTCAGGGGAAGTTTTCTAAGCCAACTTCTGTCAATCACACCGCCTCACACTCTCAGCTGCTTGGGGTTGTGATCCAAGTAAAGCCTGAACAGTTGCCTAAAAGTTGGAAGCTGACAGGAATAAGGGATTAAGATCAGTTTTCCTTAAAAACCATAATATGCAAAGATTCTGGGGACCATTTTCTCCATCATATGAAGAGTTTGAAGTGCAAGACAGAAAAGAAAAATCCCTGTTTTTGCAGGGGTCTTCCTGTTGACTTTGAGGCCAGCTTTTTGATCTGCTGGTGCATTATATCCAAGAGATGATGCCTTCTTTAAGACCAACTTCATTAATATTGAATTTCTCACTGACATTCAAGATTTCTGACATGTAATCCCACCTAAATATGTGTTTTTCTCTTCACTCATTTTATATTGCTTTAAAGCCTGCTAAGATTAATCACTTCATATTTCCAACATCTCTGAGACTTAGAGCATCTCATTCCTTCTACTTGAAATTCACTTTCTTTAAACATGTTCTATTTGCTTTAAAATATTTAACATCTTAAGGTACAATTTTAATATCAAAATATCATGTCTTAAATGATTTTTTTCTGATTCCTCTAGTTCCAAACTAACTTCTTCATGTTCTCATAGCTGCCCATTTCCTTCAAACTTGTACTTGCTGAATGTATACTTCACTTTGCATCTTAATGCATCCAATCCCCAGAAGCCATATCTTTCTCACTTTTACTCAATTCCTTCTTGAAAATAATTCTCACCCATTTTAAAAATAGTACAGTGCGAGATGATTGTCAATTATACTATTGACTAAGAATGGTGTTTTTTAGATTAAAATAATCTAATTGGGGAGGAGAAGATGGGAAGAGGTTGGTCAAAGCCATGATTAGATAGGAGGGATGTTATTCTGTTGCACAATAGGGTGACTATGGTTAACAGTAAGGAATTATGTATTACAGACTAGGTAGAGGAGAGGTTTTTAAATGCTCTCACCACAAAGAAATGATAAATGCATTTGATAATGCAATTTTCATTATCCAGTTAGGTAATGGATATGCTATCCAGTTAGATAACAGATATGCTAACTATAATGATTTGAATGTTATACAATACATACATATATCAAAATATGAAATTGTGATTCATAAATATACACAATTACAATCTCTAATCATCAGGGAAATGCAAATCAAAACCACAATGAGATATCACTTAACTCCAGTGAGAATGGCCTTTATCAAAAAGTCCCAAAACTATACATGTTGGCGTGGGTGTGGAGAGATAGGTACACTCATACACTGCTGCTGGGACTGTAAACTAGTGCAGCCCCTGTGGAAAGCAATGTGGAGATACCTTAAACAGATTCAAGTAGACTTACCATTCCATCCAGCAATCCCATTATTGGGCATCTACCCAGAAGAACAAAAGTCATTCTATAAAAAAGACACCTGCACCCGAATGTTTATAGCAGCACAATTCACAATCGCAAAGATGTGGAAACAACCCAAATGCCCATCAATTCATGAATGGATTAGCAAAATGTGGTATATGCATATCATGGACTATTACTCAGCTATTAGAAATAATGGCGATATGGCATCTCTTTGGTTCTCCTGGAGAGAGTTGGAACCCATTCTATTAAGTGAAGTATCCCAAGAATGGAAAAATAAGCACCACATGTACTCACCAGCAAACTGGTTTCCCTGAGTGCACATTTGGGAATAACACCAATTGGGTATCGGACAGAGGTGGGGGCTGGGGGGAAGGGATGGGTGTATACCTACTTGATGAGTGCGATGTGCACTGTCTAGGGAATGGACACACTTGAAGCTCAGACTCGGGGGGGATGGGGGGGCATGGGCAATATATACAACCTGAACTTTTGTTCCCCCATAGTGAGCTAAAATTAAAAAAAATACAAAAAATAAAATAAAATATGTTTAATGTAAAAAATTCCTAATTATAAGCATAGTTTGTTAAGGTCTAAAAGCAGAGCTTCAGATATTTAAAACAATGGCAGTATTTCATGGGCTTTTAGACTATTATGTCATGCTTGGATTTCTTAAATCACTTCTTATGTAAAATACACAAATTAAATTGTGAGTCATTAGGTGTCCCATAACAGAAGAGTCTTTAGATAAACTCAATGATACCTGAAATATTTGTAGATTTTTTAAAAAATGACAACTGAATCACGACGTGTGGCAATGGCTTTATATCCTGGAGGTTGTCTTACTAAAATACAATCATTATGAGAACAATCTTCAATCTTAAGTCCTTAAACAGATTTCTGGCTTTCAGATGGAATAAAGACACCTCTTTCCTCTTTTTTTGTCTGACTCTAATGAATGACAGAGGGAATGAGAAAGAAAAATGGAATCTATCTTGATCACAAGAAAAAAAATAGATATAGGTATATAAATACGCTTCCCATTATAGTAAAAATAAAGCAAGGATTAGAATGATTTCTTTTTTTTTTTTATTTCAGCTTATTATGGGGGTACAAAAGTTCAAATTACATACGTTGCCCATGTACCGCCTATCTCCCCAGTCAGAGCTCCAAGCGTGTCCATTCCCCAGACAGTGCGCATTGCACTCATCATGTACGCATACACCCATCCCCTCCCCCCACCCCCCACCTCAGTCTGATATGAAATTGGTATCATTCCCAAATGTGCATTTAGGTGATGATCAGGTAAACCAATTTTCTGGTAAGAATGATTTCTTAAAAACAAATGCCTACTGCTGCAGATCTCAGGCAGAGACGTTGAGATACCGGCTTCTCAAAGGTAGACGATCACCCTGACGGGCAAAGTCAGTAATCCCTTACATGGAAAAGATTCGTTTCAATGATGAGAATTGCTGCCAAAATTTTCCTAAAGTATATTTTGTTCAGAACATTGTAAAGGAAGCAGAAGTGACTAAGGAAACTCACCATCTTTGCAACTGCATGGCAGAGTGGGAGAAAATCTGTGTGTGGGAAGCAGTTTTCAGCTAAGGAAGTGTGGTGTGAGAGGGAAAAGATGTATTGTTTACAATGTATTGTTTAAGAAGGAAACCTCTAAAAGAAACAAGAATTATGTAATCAGCAACATAGTGTGGTACAATGGAGATTACAGAAGTGGAAGAAAATAGATGGATAGTAATTTCAGTATCACTTGCAGAGGAAAATCAATAGGCAATGGTAGAGAAATAGATTCATTCCACTAAACAAATCACAGTTATAAACGCCCACAATAACTTTAAAAGATTATAAACTTTTAAAATTATCAGAAGAAAACTTACACAATAAAAGAAATACAGACTTTATTGAGAAAGAAAATGAATAAAACATGAATGCTAGAAAAATAACATAAATTAAGATGGTGAAACTAAAACCAAGCATTAATTTCATCTCTATAAATATAAATGAGATTTCCTCATCTATTAAAAGAAAAGAAAAAGATGCTCACATTGCATAATCAAGCAAAATCCAACTATATGTTATGTACAAGAAACATAAAAATGAAGTAACTCAGAAAGTTTGAAAGAAAAAGAGCAAAGACATGGAAGGAAACTAAAGACTAAACATTTTCAAGGGTCAGTTATCAACAGCAAATAATACATAATTCTGATTAAGCACTAAATTTTAAAAAAGGTCTTTATAAAATAAAGATTTTGTTCACATTGAAAATTTTAAAGTCATGATCTATACTCAAAAAAGTACATTAACAACATAAAGAAAAATTCATCAATGTGATCTGCTCTAAACATAGAATTGGAAAAAAATTAAGACATAAATAACCCAATTGCTTTTATTGATCTGATTGATACAGCTCAATTGAGCACAAAATTTATACTTTCCAAGTATCCATAAAACACTCACAGTATTTGACAAAAAATGCTCAGTACATTTAAAACTTTAAAAATAGTAGAAACATTATGCTTTGTTTATAATGTAATAAAGCAACAAATTAGTCAGAAAATTGGTAAGACAAGCAAAAATGAATAATTTATGTGCTCATATTTTTTCTTGCCTTCCCTTTCCCTTTACTTCAGAATATATGTTTTAATATGTAATGCTTTTCAGGATAAATTGTTAAATGAAAAAGCAAGATATAGTGTAGTGTTTGTGCTGCGATGTTTATCATATGCCACAATATGTTTTAAAGGGAGAGCATAATTTTCTATATATATATGTATCTCCTTGTATATGGGTAGTTATTTCTGAAATTATGTATTACATTTGTTATTTTTGGACAGTGAACTTGGGAAAATGGAAAAATAATAGCTTGAGACATTTTTTTTCTTGAATTTTTTACCATATGCCTCTAAAACAAGTTCTAAAAGGGTTTGTAAAACTGTTTTGTGGTATATAGATATTCTCTGTAAGTGCAAACATACATAGAAGGCACACATCAAAGTGTTGGTTGTTGGTATCTGTCTAGTGAGAGGATAGATAACATTTATTTCTCATTTATGATATATGGAATTATTTTCCTTGTTAATAAAAATTAAATATCATCTTTGCAATTGGAAAAACCATCTATAAACCTTTTGTCCACTTTGGAAAAAAATAATAATACTGAAAAAAATATACTGAGTTGGTTTCCCATAGGCTCTGGAAAACCTTCTAACCACTTCAATGTAGCATTCAAGGACCTTTACACTGCCATCCCAAGCTGTATTCCCAGCATTAATTTCTGCTTTATTAGCCTCATATACTCTGTATTTAGGCAAAGATTCACGGCTATAAATTTTCATAGTTCATTGATAACATCCTGTCGTTTTTTCATGTTGTTTCTTCTGCTAGAATAAATATCCTTTCCTTTACTATAAAACCCTCTCCTTTTAAAAAAATTCATTTAAAGGTTTCCTTGTATTTACAGGTAAAAATCACTCTCACTCTTCTGATTTCCTTTATAATACTAGAATTAAATCCATAAATCTTGTATGATACTGTGATCTGTGTGTCTAGGAAAAAGAGAGTGAGAGAGAAAGAGAGAGAATGCAACACAGAAAAAGATGATAAAAATTAATAATGATCATTCCTTCATGTCTCTAATATAATAAGAGATGGAGGATGGACATACTCAAATTTAAACTTTCCCAATTTATGAAGCATTTTGTTTGCTCAGATAGTTTAGATGAGATAGGTGGTATTCTGACCTTCTGACAGTTTATCACTGAGTTTGTGACGATGATTATTACTAGATTAAAAAATTTCCTATCATAAGCAAGTGTGGAAATCTAGAGATTGTTTTTAAACAGACCTCACATTTGGTGATATAGAGGAGTTCAATCAAAAAGTCTAACAAAACTTTTTTCAAGTAAGTCACAATTAATTCTGAAAATTTTGATAAGAATTGGCCTAATAACTGGTTGATAATGACTCCATTAGTTTCTTCATTTGATACCAATATTATAAGCATTAAAAGAGATGGCTTAAATTGAAGCTGCTTTACACTAAATTTAGAAGAATAAAAGCTTTACCCAGTGAGATAACTTATTTTTGGTCATTCATTTTAATGCCAAAGGATATTTCTTATGCCTTCCACACTATTCTAACTTTAAAAAATTATATTGCTTCTTTATTAACCAATAATAACTTTTGCTAGAATTTCCATCAGATTTCAATTTTGAGATATAGTCCCATTAAAGTGAATAGTCATGTTACTAAAATATATATCTGGTTTTTTTTTCTTAATAGAAGATTTAACATGTTTAGTTTACTCTGGATTTCTGAATTAATAATTTTTGGGTAGGGTCTAGCAAATTTGTGACCTTGGGCAAAGTACTCAACACCTAAGTGGTCAGTAGCAATCAAACTTGAAATTACCCAAACATTGAAATTAGGACTCAAGAACTTCTAAGCAGATTTTATAAAAATGTTTTGATTTGAAGGTAAATAGTTTCATAAAGAGTGAACAGTTTGTATATCTCAGCAGAGAAATGTAAACCGTTAAGAAAAATTAATGCAAATTCTAAAACTAAAGAGTAAATTATGTGAAATGAAGAGCTCATACCATTGCCTTAACAGCAGATTGATGATGACAATAAAAAATGGTAAGTGAGCTTGTAGTTAGAGCACTAGAAATTATCCTACTTGAAAAATGGAATAGAAAGGTTTTACAAAAAAAAAGTGAATGGAGTCTCAGTGACCTGTGAGGCAACATGAAGCAGTCATAAGTACGTGCAATATAGTTTCAAAGGAAGAGAGAGAAAGTGAGAGAATATTTGGAATTTTCTTCTTCTATTCTTACAATTTTTCTGTAAGTTTGATCTTACATAGAAATAAAAAGCATCAAAAAGCAAAAAATAGGCCAGGTGAGGTGGCTCACGCCTGTAATCCTAGCATTCTGGGAAGCCGAGGCGGGAGGATCGCTGGAGCTCAGGAGTTTGAAACCAGCCTGAGCAAGAGCGAGACCCCGTCTCTACTAAAAAATAGAAAGAAATTAGCAGAACTATCAAAAAAATATAGAAAAAATTAGCTGGGCATGGTGGCGCATGCCTATAGTCCCAGCTACTCGGGAGACTGAGGCAGGAGGATCACTTGAGCCCAGGAGTTTGAGGTTGCTGTGAGCTAGGCTGACGCCACGGCACTCTAGCCCCGGCAACAGAGTGAGACTCTGTCTCAATAAATAAATAAATAAATAAAGCAAAAAATAAAATTTTATTGCTTTTTTATGTTTTTAAATTTTTTTTATTTTTTAGTTTCTATTTTATTTATTTGTTTTATTTCAGCATATTATGGGGTTACAAATGTTTAGGTTATCTACATTGCCTTTGACCCACCCTAGTCAGAGCTTCAAGCGCATCCATCCCCCAGATGGTGCACACCGCAACCATTTTTCGTGAATATACCCATCCCCTCCTCCCCGCTCCCACCTGCTTGAGACCCAGTGAATGTTACTACTATATGTACACTTAAGTGTTGATCAGTTAAGTCAGTTAATACCAACTTGATGGTGAGTATTGCTTTTATTTCTTCTTTTAAACTAAAACATAGTTTAACCATTTGATCTGCCTCTACAAAAATCAACACTTTTGGATCATTTAATAAAATGCTTTATAGCAAATTAAATTAATTTATTTACAATAATAGTTAAAAATTCAATTAAGGAAAAGTTTAACATGTATATAATGCATGATGGCAGAGTTAATTATTCACATTCATAATAATCTCAGAGAGAGACTAATCTTTTCATAATTTTATTTCCAAAGTCAGAGTAATATTGAAAACAAAGACAAAGACTTAATTAAATTTTAAAAATAGATTCTGAAAAATTAACTGCATTTGCTAATTAATTTTGTAATGCAGAAAATTGTTCTATTGAGCCATATTAAGTAAATACACTTTTGGTATGTCAATGGCCTAAAGCCTTTATTTTTCCAGATTTAGACAAAACTGCTTCTGAGAGTCTGGCTGATTTAAAGAGAGTTGAGAGCTTGAATTTGGGTCATATTGCTCAAGGATATTGCAAAGGGGGGTCCTTTGATTTTTTTGATTTTTATACTTTATGTGCACACAGAGTCATGCCCTCTCACACATACACAAAAACATACAAATGCAGAGCAATTGAATAGAAAAGTTAAGTTCATCTGACACAGCAAAATTATTTCTTTGCAGAAAAATATTAGATTATTAAGCATGGAATGTCCAATTTCCTTAAGTACTAAGTTTGACAGTTGACATCTCTGACATTTCACTTTGACACGTCTTGGGTTTTTATTACTGGTATTATTATTATTGTGAAGATACATCCTCATTATTTCAAATGCACATTTTGGCTTGTGACTATCTTTCAAATTTTTTTTAGAGCAATTTTTGTGAAACCATAGATAAGTCAAAAATTCATGTTATTTTTGAATATGAGTTCTGTCTTGGAATCAGTGCAGTGCAGACAGTTTGAAATATCAATGAAGTGTTTGAGAATGACATGATTAATGAATACACAGTACATAGATGGTTTGAGAAGTTCTGTTCTGGTGATTTTAACCTTGAAAATGAGCCACGTGGGTGACCTAAGACCAAGGTGGATAATGATGAGCTGAAAGCTTAGTGGGAGAGAATCCATCTCAACCTATGTGTGAATTAGCAGCAAGGTTTGACATTACCATTCCAATATTGGACCATTTGAAACAAATGGGCAAGGTAAAGAAGCTGGATAGATGGGTTTCGCATGACTTCAATGAGCATCAGAAGAGAAATCGTCTCAAAGCTTACCTTTCTTTGCTGTCATGACATAAAGGCAAACCATTTCTACACCATATGTTACATTTGATGAAAAATGGATTATTTTTGATAATTGCACACATTTGGCACAATGCTTGGATAAAAATGAAGTGCCGAAACATAGTCCAAAACTGGATATTCATCAAAAAAAGCTAATAGTGTTTGTTTGGTGGTCCAGCACTGGTATTATCCATTACAGCTTCATGAAACTTGGTCAACTGATTATGGCAGATGTCTACTGCAACCAGTTGGATGAAATGATGAGGATGCTTGTGATTAAGCAGCCGAGATTGGTCAATAGAGACAGGCCAATCCTCTTGCAAGACAACACTTTACCACGTGTTGCAGGAACAGTGCTGCTCAAACAGCTGGACTTGGAAACTCTCTGTCATCCACCATATTCACCAGACCTTGCACCAACTGTCTACCACTTTTTCCAGCCTTTGGACCACTTCTTGCAAGGAAAAATATTCAATTCTCAACAAGCTGTGGAAAACGCCTTTTGTGACTTCATTGCCACTCGCTCTCCAGGCTTCTTTGCTGCTGGCATAAACAAGCTACCATTAAGATGGCAAAATTGTGTCAATAGTTTAGGCACATACTTTGATTAATTGTACTGCTTCTTGTTTGAGATATGATAAACTAAACTTTTGATTTGAAATTGGACATTTCATATTTAATTACCTATATATTAAAGAAAATGAAGCCCTTTAAAGTATTAAAAATAATACTTTCCTCCAATTTAGGCAGTCATGTTTTCAAGAAGATATTTTCCTATCAATATATAAAGTATGTTTAAAATTATGAGTAAATTGTAAATTTAAGGTAATGGCACAAAAACTATAGCAGTAATATTGTATAGTGTTAATTTTAATAGATTCACTAACTTAAATTTATTTGTATGTATGATTATATATAAGTCAATTAATACTCCAAACATGAGTATATGTTAACAATGCAAAAAATAATTTACAATCTAAAAAAGTTGTGTTTATTTTTTCCACTTTTAATGTGTTTTTAATTATACAAATTATAGTTAAGTACATATGTGTTAAAAATGTCAAACTGTACAAAATTACAGAATAAAGTATGCCTTCCCTGTATCCCTGCATCTACTTCATTTTCTTCTCCAAATATACACATTATTAACAAGTTTGCTTTTATTTTTTCAGACATTCTAAATTATCATAAACTTTCATTAATGAGTGAGTTTGTGTGTGTGTATATATGTATATATGTGTGTGTATATATATATATGTACACATACTTGTATACTGTTATATATTCACATACTTAACCTTAATGGAAAATTACTAAATATTATAATAAAACTTGCCTTTTTTCTTAATAATATATTAATGTCATACATATAATAATATACATAGTTCTTTGTCTATATGACTGTCTTTAAAATTATTGCTCAATATTCCACTGTAAATATAAAATATCTGTGTTGTCCTTTCCTGTTAAGGGAAATTTGAGTTATAATATATACCATATTTACTAGTACAAACTTAGATGCAAAGAATCTGTTTCTTCATGTATCTTTGAGTTCAGGTGAATTATAGAGTCAAAGACTTTGATGGATAGTGAAAATTGACTGCAAAAAGATAACTGATTCATAATTCGTGGCATATGTGATACCATTTGCCATATCCTTTAAAACACTGAATATTATAGAAGTGTTCACTATCCCAAAAGTTCAAAACCATAATATTACATTATATTAACTTGCATTTTCCTGTGACTGAATATTTTATTAGCCATATTTTCTCTCCTAAATTTTTTGTTTTTATTTTTAGACCACTTTCTACCATACTGTTAACTTTGTACTAATTATCAAGAATTGTCTTTAGTTTTAGTTTAGTCTTTAGTTAGATTACTTTCCTAAACCATTGGTAGAGCTCATGATGTGCAATATTAACGATGGATTAAAAAATAAAAATTTAGTATTTGCTTGTTGCCAGACATTAATAATAATGATGAGCTCTGGAAAATTTAGACCGAGGGTTTATTTCTATATCCTTGAACATAGCCACTTCTCTAGAAATGTGATAGGCACCCATAAGGGCCAATGCACTATCTATATCAAGGCCATAAACTCTGAATATTTCAGAAAATGTTTGTGTTTTCTCATGTGATCATTTTTTCACTGGAGAGACATAGGTACATTTCATCACACTCTCAAACCACAGGAGCTTACGACTTCTTAGGACTAAACATGCAAATACTCTCTTAATTCATTGTCTATAATGCATCTAAGCTTGAATCCAAACCAGACAAAACAGTACAAGAAAGAAAACTTACAGAAAAATATGACTCATGAACATAAATACACAATCTTAAACAAAATATTAGTATACAGAACCCACTCATGTGTAAGACAGATATTATAATATGACAAAATTCAGTTTAATTTGGGAATTCAGCAAATGGTAGGATGTTAGGAAACATAATCTCCACATTAATAGATTAGACTAAATATAAACTGAATATGCTAAAAACCTCTGGAAATATTTATCGATAAAATAGCAAAAGTCTACTGTCATCACTTTTCCTCAACCTGGGAGTCCCATCCAGTGCAGTAACGCAAGAAGAAAAAAAAGAATTGACGGAAAGAACACAAGATTAACTTATTTTGGCGTGGGTGTGGAGAGACAGGAACACTAATACACTGCTGGTGGGACTGCAAACTAGTGCAACCTCTGTGGAAAGCATTATGGAGGTATCTTAAACAGATTCAAGTAGACCTGCCATTTGACCCAGCAATCCCATTACTGGGCATATACCCAAAGGAAAAAAGGTCATTCTGTAACAAAGGCACGTGTACCCAAATGTTTATAGCAGCACAATTCACAATAGCAAAGATGTGGAAACAACCCAAATGGCCATCAATACATGATTGGATTAGTAAACTGTGGTATATGTATACCATGGAATACTACTCAGCTATAAGGAATGATGAAGATACAACATCTCTATGGTTCTCCTGGAGAGAGTTGGAACCCATTATATTAAGTGAAGTATCCCAAGAATGGAAAAACAAGCATCACATGTACTCACCAGAAAATTGGTTTCCTTGATCATCACCTAAATACAAATCTGGAAACGACACCAATTGGACATCAGACTGAGGTGGGGGGTGGGGGAGGGGATGGGGGTATGCCTACACAATGAGTGCATTGGGCACCGTTTGGGGAGTGGTAACACTTGAAGGTGCTGACTCGGGAAAGGGGGGGTGGGGAAAAAAATATAAAACTATTGTTTTTAACTTGCACTGTTCACTTAATAATTTATCATGAATATTTCCCATATTATTTCATATCATTGTACAAGAAATAATGTATACATTATGAGGACATACTGTATCTAACAAGATATACTGTTAGACTCTTTGATTCTGTAAAATTAAATTAAAAAAAAAACAAAAAACAAAAAAACAAAACAAAACAAAAAAAGATTAACTTATTTTGCACTTGTCTGGTTATTTACTTTAAAGATCCAAATGAATCTATAAATAAATTATAGGAAATAATTGAACAATCAATTGTTGAGCAAGTTTTGGGGAGAAAAAAATGCAGTACAGTCACGCATTGCATAATAATTTTTCAGTCAGTGAGCATATATGACAGTGGTCTCATAAGATTGTGATGGAACTCAAAAATTCCTGTCTCCTAGTGACATAGTAGTCTTCCTAACATCAAAGTGCAAGGCATTACTCACGTGTTTGTGGAGATACTGCTGTAAACAAGCCTACTTTGTTGTCAGTAAGTTTATGTATTTACTATACCCTATGTTTTTTATCTTTATTTTAGAATTTACTCCTACTTATACAAAGAAAAGTAAAGTTAGATATAAAACAGCCTGAGGCATGTCCTTCAGGAGGTATTCCAAAAGGAAGATTTTTTTTTTCATAGGAGAAGACAGCTTCATTCATGTTATTGCCCCTGAAGATCTTTCAGAGGGACAAGATGTGGAGATAGAAGACAGTGATACTGATGATCCTGACCCTGTGTAGGCCCAGGCTAACGTGCATGCTTGTGTCTTAGTTTGTAACAAAATTTTTTTTAAAAGTTGAAAATTTTAAAAATAAAAAAAACTTACACAGCAAGGCTATAAAGAAAGAAAATATCTTTGTACAGCTGTGCAAGGTGTTTGTGTTTCAAGTTAAATGCTATTACAAGAGTCAACAGGTTTAAAAAATTAAGAAGTTTATAAAGTAAAAAAGTTACAGTAAACTAAAGTCAATTTGTTATTGAAGAAAGAAAAAACAATTTTTATAAATTTAGTGTGGCTTGAGTGTACAGTGTTTACAAAGTCTGCAGTAGGGTACAGTAATATCCTAGGCCTTCACATTCACTCACCTCTCACTCACTGACTCACCCAGAGCAACTTCTAGCCCTGCAAGCTCCTATCATGGTAAGTTCCCTATAGAGGTATATTGTTTTTTATCTTTTATACTGTATTTTTACTGTACCTCTTCTATGTTTAGATATGTTTAGATACACAAATACTTACCATTGTGTTATGACTGCCCACAGTATTCAGTACAGTAATGTGCAGTACAGGTTTGTAGCCTAGGAGCAATAGGCTGTACTATATAGCCTAGGTGGGCAGTAGGCTATACCATCTAGGTTTGTGTAAGTACTCTCTGGATTTTCACACAATAATGAAATTGCCTAATGATGTATTTCTCAGAATGTATCTCCATCTTTAAACAAAGCATAACTATATATGCAGGCAGTTGTGTTTTTACTTATCAGAATTAAACAGAAAATATAATTGTAATAGGAGACCATTTATAATAGAGTATTTGGAAATAAGTCTAGATTCTGTATATGCATTCTTCTAATATTTTGAGAGTGAGAAAACAAACTATTGAAAATATGTCATCAAAAGAAGCGTATGTGATATTAGACCATGGATGTCAATTATTTAAAGGCATGTGACTTTACATATTGATAGCTACGTAGCATTGTGGTGATCCAACACATTAACGGCAGTTGTATCTATTTACTAAGATTTCAGATTATTTTACTTCCTTTCTCATATTATTATGCATTCAATTTTTTCAACAAGTTACTGTACTTTTATTATATAATTAAAAACTAGAAGATAGGTATAATATCACTGGTAAAAAGCAAAACTCAAACCTGAAAGGTACTATGAAAATATACTACAGAGATTGTTTTTAAACTAAAACAATTCACATGCTTGAATCTTTGTTTATGATAAGCACTGCAAGTTACTTTATGCCATTTTTAAAAATAAATTTATTTCCAAGAAGATGAGCTCATACTATTCATCTTTAAAATTGTTCTGTGTCAAAAATCACAGTAGAGAACTACCTATATGGGAGAAATATAGCAAAGTCCTTTGTAAGCTGAAAAACGTAAGTCTATTGATGAGGGAAGAGTGATCATAGAAGAAATTGTCATTCAGGAAGTGGCATTTGGGCTGAGGCATTGATATAATTTGAGGAGTCATCTGCAGTGAATAGATAATTGATGCCTTAGGATCCTGCCAAAGAAAAGTACAGAAAGAATATAGCCAAGCATGTAAACCTAGGTAATATTGACATTAAGAAGGCCCAAAGAAGTTATTTATCAAAAATGTGTAAAATGCTCCTATATGGAAGGAAATTATATCACTTCACAGGGAGTAGTGTCAGTTTCAGATCCCACGAACTTTGTGGGGCTCTGACCAAATCCTTGGGCACACCCACTTCAGTGACTAGTCCTGAACTTCCAATGCCATAGTCCAAGCCACTTTCTACATGTGCTCATGACAGCTTGAAGAACCTCTCCTGGTTCCCCAATTATCCTCAAACAATAATTGTTGGGGAGTTGAGGTAAAAATTCCCTCACCTCTTGGGTGAATAATTCCAAGATATATATATTTTATACTACTTCTGAGAGTTTTCCCATGTGATTTAGTTCTTGTTACCATACTGCTACCTGGCTTAATAATGCACATTTCTGGGGCAGGTGATGTCAGCAAGGATGGCGGACTAGATTGCTTTGCATTCACGACCTCCCGCCCCCCACAAAAGGGATCAAAACAAGAAATAAACAATTAGATTTCAACTGGAGTGATTAAGGAAGTAAGCTGGAGAGCACCAGGGCAGCAGCAAAATCCCTGTGGAGCCCAGAAGCCCAGCATAGCACCACAGAGAGGTGAGCAAGGTACCCTACCTCTGCCACCCTGTCTCCCATGCCAGGATCAGCGCATAGCAAAGGGGCTTCTTCCACAGAGGTGCCCATTGCTGCCACAGAGGTTACAGGATCTTTCTACAGGAGAGGCCCCCAGTCCATTTTAAAGCGTTGCCAGGAGTTCATGCAGCTGCGCTGCTTTAAAGTAGGAGCTCCGCTCGCGCTCCCCACTCCCACAACCTAAGCTGCCATGGTAGGGCACCACCTTGAGACCAGACGTATGGGCTACCTGCGTACCCACAGCACAACATATAACTGCATGGAAACGCCAAACTGTACCCCATAAATGTGTGCACTTATAATGTATCAACTAAAAAACATGAGTTTGAGTGCAGTGGTTCAGGCCTATAATCCCAGCACTTTGGGAGGCTGGAGGATCCCTTGAGCCCAGGTGTTCCAGGCTGCGGTGTACGATCGCGCACTCCAGCCCGGGCGACAGAGCCAGATGCTGTCTCAAAAAATAAGTGAATAAATAAAATTTTTAAAAATAATGTACACTTCGTTGGTTACCTTCTCTTCCCTACCTCAGTTCTCCGTTTTCTTACCAGTGTTTTCGTCACTTACCATCTAAGTCATTCACACTGGAATCCTCATCTCAGGATCTGACTCTGGGGGCACCCAAATCAAAAGAGCAGAGTTTGCAAATAAACAGGAAGGACTTACTTAGGGAAGGTGTGAAAGTTGACAATTTGCAAGTCATTACTGGCCAGAAAAGAGCTGTCTTATGTCAAGTATTAATTCTAGTGTTGAACTGTAAAGTAGTTGAATGAATAAACGGGGAGGAAGTGGTGGAAACAATAAGGGACTTTTTAGAAAATCTATAAATGAAAAGAGGGAATATTAAGAACCCTTCTTTGCCATTTAAGACGCTGTGTTGAAAGTCACAGTGCTTGTTGACCTCCACAGACTGGACCATGGAAACTTCCTTTGTATTGTATGTATATATGTGTGTATGTAAATAAGAAAATGAATACAGCCACCAACTGAAGTTATAGTTGGTGACTTGTATTCAGATACTTACTATGCAAGCAAGGGAAACGAGGCAGGTAGGAATAGAGATTGTGGGTAGAATGGGCTGGGACAGTATGTGAAATCATTCTCAAAACCTCAAATTAGAAGGTTGGTGTTAAAATGTGGGTCAATTTTAAAGCTTTATGTTAACAGATAATTTTATAACAGAAGTTATACTCTAAGCTAAAGATGATGCAGTTAAATCACACTCCAAACTGATTGAAAAAGAAGCAATGTAAAATTTGTAGAGAAAGCAGGTCACATAAATCAATACACTAATGGCAGTAATATTTGTTACTCAAAATTAAAAGAGCTCTATCAAAAAAAAATAGCTATGTCTTGGATTCTTAGACTAGCAAAGGGAAAATATTTAGGAATTGGCTTACAGTATTCTCAAGTGAATAAACTAACTAGATTCTCACAGTTAAATTATCTTCCTCTTTATTTTAATTATTTTAGAAAACTTTCACCTGCTTTATAAACAATGCTATCCTATTTACAGGCAAACTATTTCAAAAGCAGTTTAATACTTAAAATTCTTAAGACTTTCTTAGCTTATGAAAAAACTGATTATTCCTATCTAAAAAACCTCTGCTGTTTGGAGCACAATATGCAAATGTTTGCTCCAAAATGCTATTATTGAATTTTGAGACTGGTATTCAGAGTTACTTCTCCTAAATTATGGCCAGTGCTTCTTTTAATTCAAGAACTTGCTGACATTCAGATATAACATTTGCACTAAAACAATTCTTAAGAGAAATGATTGTATTATTAATTTAACTGTCATGGGGAAATAAGAGTGTTTTCTTTATGATTAGGCAAAAACCCTTAGCTAATTTTAAAGTTAATAATTTGCATGGATTACTGCAGCTTGCTTTAGAGTAGCCAATAAATGACTAATTTAAATATGATTGGATATAGATAATGATGCCTTCTACTCCCATTACCAAAGCAGACACTCTGCAGTTCACCATCCTGATGGACCTCTTCCAGTTCATACTCTCTCTGCGCTCTGTCAATTTTGTGATACCGCTTAGGAGGTTTCCAACAGTCTGCCCTACCTTTGTAAAATGAAGAATAGCCATACTCATTAGGACAGAACCAGATGAAATGGTAATCTGGACCATTAAAAAAAATCCCTTCTTGGGAAATAAGAATGTTACAATGTTGAAACCTTTCATGTGCCATGAAGAGTAGCAAAGGTCTCTGTTTTATGTCTTCAAATGTACTGATTGAAAAGAAATTACTTGTGTCCATTCCCTAGACAGTGCACATCGCACTCATCATGTAGGTGTGCACCCATCCCCTCCCCCCAATTGAAGCTCAGACTCAGGGGGATGGGGAAGCATGGGCAATATGTATAGCCTGAACTTTTGTACCCCCATAATGAGCTGAAAAACAAACAAAAATAAATAAATAAAAGAAATTACTTGAAATAGAATAATCCACAATCTGCATAGTGTGATGCGTTGAATTCATGACTTATTGTTAATTCTTCTTCCATATCATTTTTAAATTGTGGTCCTGGTGAACCCTTTACCTTTTTGACCATCGGTATTTATCTTGTGCAGTCCATTGCTACAAAATCTGGTTGGCCTAACCTTATCCCATCAGAAGTATATTCGACTGAATGTGTGGGAAACAATACTACATTTTAGGAGCCTTTGAAGTAAGGAGTCTGTTTTATAAAGTGTGGTGAAAATATGTGAGAGGAAATAAGCCTTTTCAACATACAGTTTAAGAAATTTCATCCTTTGAAATTTCCACCAGGGACTTACCTTCCTAGAAGTCATCTCTCCGGAACAGAGCAGTGCAGCTTCTTAACGCTGTTCCTCCGAGATAGGTAATTGCTGATAATTAGCTCGATATAATCAGCAAGATTTTCTAGGAGAAAATGAGTGTTCCACAATCATGCAGCAGGACTGACATGCCATAATTTCTTACCTTCCTGAAATAAATCTCTTCAAGTAAGTTCTCTTTAAATCCTTGAGATATCCAAAGGGAAGAATGAAATACTATCTTCAGTGATGTCAAACTATGTATAGGATAATATTGCATCAGAGATGACTGAGTGTGAACTTTTGAGCAACGTGCCTAAAAAACAAATACAAGGAAACATTTAAACCTGTTTCAGTCCTGGATCTTTGTTTGCTTTAATGTCGGGGCTGAGTCAAATGCTTGTAATGGAGACTTTGGTTTGTGCCTTAAGCAGACAGCAAGGATGAAAATGAAAGCAGCCAGAGAGAATGAACAGATTCAAAAGAAAATGAAATACTGTTGTCATCTCTTAAATGTCACATGATTTCAGAGATCGTATTTAACCATAGTTTAAAACATGGAAAAGAGTATGCTTTATTAAAATATTAAAATGATAAAATAAAAAATATCAGTTTAAGCTGAAATCTTGAGAATTGACAAGGGATCGTACTTAAATGCACGCACAGCCTAGAGTGCAGTGCCTTTTACATACTACTTGATGCCCTCTCTTGGCAATAACAGTCAATTCTAGATTGCTTTAGGAAGAACTATAAAAATGTAAATTACTGAGACCTGATTTGGTCTTATTGCCTTAGCTAAGTTCTAACACTTAAACTTAAAATATATGGCTGCTGGAGCTAATTAATACTGGTTAATTTGCATATTGGAGAATCTTCCCATAGTACTCCTTCTCTCTCTTAACTAATATGAGATGACTCTTTCAATACTCATGAGACCATTTAGTGAACTGGATTGAAATTTGTGCCTTCATTTAAAAATGTTTAACATTTTTTTTTGAATACCATATTCTAGTTTGAATTCTCTCCTATATCCCTTACTAGTTTCCCTCCCTAATAAACAGAAGATAAGGACTGTTTGGTATCAAATTATATAACTTAAATAAAAAGTAATGTCTTAAATTAGCATAATAAGAAGTTTTTAAAGTGATTGTATACCCATAAAATGATTCAGCCATGCATTTAAATATAGCAGAAAGTAGTCCTAGAATATATTTTTTGAAAATAGGACATAAAATATCTACCAGAATAGATAGATTCATAACACAGCAGAAATAGGATTAAGACAGTTATATCATTGGAATAAAAAATTCTTTACTTAGTGTCAATATTAATTTTCCTTAACTTGAAGAGTCTCTTATTTTGAGGTTACTTGGCTTTTCCAATAATTGAGAAATATGAATTGGTAATGCTGAAAGAATGAATAGTTTATTACAAATTATGAAATGATACTAGCTAGATATACAATTATATATTACTCACAAAAATTAAAGTATATTTAGATTTATATGCTACCTACACCAAAAAAGAATGGAAAACGTGAATAACTGATGTCAAATGCAAGATCTTAAAACCCAAATCTGATAACCCAAATTAGCCTTTACCATGTGACATTATATGCTTCCTACAAACACCACTGAAATATATGTGGGAAATTTGAGGGCAATGCCATCGACATAGGTTCATGGCCACACCTGGTGACTCATTTGTAAGAAAGAAGATGGTGTCTGTAAAACCTCATAGTCATACGTAACCTAGAAATGGTGACATTAGAGATATGTAGCTGAATTTACCTTGACACAGTTATTTTGTGAAACTTCATTTTTAAGTTCTAATGGTTTTAGTAGCCAAACCGTCCAAGCACACAAATTCTAGAGAAAATCTAAAGCCAAGAAGAGAATGTGAAAAGGCGGGAGAATTTGTCCTCACTTGGAGACGTTAAATATAGTTGCAAGCTCCAATTTTAAAATACATTACCTAATACGCTTGGATCTCCAAAGTATAATTAATTTTTATGGTTACCTTCCTCTTGAAGGACAAAATGGCCCCTTGGACACTGACCTTCAGAAAGTTATTTTCCTCATCCTTTAATGAACAATGATATCTCTTTCAACACTATTTTTTGTCTAAAACCAAACACCTGGCTTTTCATGAGGCTACAGTCTCTCAATTCCTAGTTTTAATTGAATGTCCTAGCATGTTTTGTGGAAAGGGTATACAGTTGCAGTAGAACTAATTTAAAAATTAGATGCTTTTACCACTAATAGAAGGTAAAACATCACTCATGTTCTCCTGCCAGAATTACATATTCCTAATTCAAAGGCACAGTGGGGAAATTCAATTAATTATAATAGATATTGTGGTGTGTTTTCAAAGTAAAAACCGAGTATAATTATCGGAGCACATGAAACCATTATTGTTTTTATAAACTCTTATTGCCTCTGGGAGCAATTTCACTATCAGCATTCTGAAATTTGCTCCTGGAAGCAACATGACCAGCTCTTGCTTCTACTCAACTCTAAAGTGCACATGTATAACTATAGAAATATCAGTTGATAACAGACCCCAGCAACTCTGAGAACTCCATTTTCAGAAAGCACTAGAAAAACAAGTCGGGGATAAGTGCTTCATAGCATCTTTCCATACTTAGTATCTGGCATCAACTACGGTTAGAAATAAGAAGCATGATGCATCTTTTGAAAGCTAGATACCATGGTTGGGGTATTGCTTAACATTGTCACATAAAATTGTCTATTTGCAAATAAACTTATAATGATAACTATTGGAAAACCCTGACTGCTCATATTATATATTCATTTATAATATTTCAAACAAGTTATATGTTAGCTTATTTGAACTTTACAACATTCCAGTAAATTATGAACAAACTGAAGCCCAGAAAAATTAAGTAATATGTTCAATCGACATACTTGGAAAGTACCAGAAACAGAACCAATGTAAGGGTCTCTCTATTACAGTAAGTCCTCACTTAACATCATCCATAGGTTCTTGGAAACTGTGGCTTTAAGCAAGGTATCTTATACCAAAATTGTTTTTTCCCTCATCAATGTTATACCAAAACCATGTTGAATGAAATCAATGTTATATGAGCACCTGCTGTACACCATTTCACTTAAAGTCACAGTTCCCAAGAACTCATGTATGATAAGTGAGGACTTACTGTATGTCTTGATCTTTCCCTAGATCATAAAAACCATAAAAACTTCCAGGGACAGAAATTTTATTCCATTGAAAAGCAAATAATTCCATTTCAGGAAAGTCTAATTATTAGAAAATTCCTCCTTTTATTGAGTGGAAATGTTGTCTAAATGAGTAAGTCTTTTATAATTAAAGGATAAAGAACCTCACACTAAATTCAATTAATGATTTTCTTTGCTAATTTGAGGTATAATGGTGTTGGTGCTTTGGTTTATGATGTTTCAACTAAAAGTAGGGATTCAGGCCAGGTGTGGTGGCTCAGGCCTGTAATCAATCCTAGCACTCTGGGAGGCTGAGGTAGGAGGATGGCTTGAGCCCAGGAGTTCGAGACCAGCCTCAGTGACAGTGAGACTCCATCTCTGTTAAGAATAGAAAAATTAGCCCGGCATTGTGGTGCATGCTGGTAGTCTCAGCTACTCAGGAGGCTGAGGCAAGAGAATCACTTGAGCCCAGGAGTTTGAGGTTGCTGTGAGCTAGGCTGACACCACAGCACTCTACTCAGGGTAACAGAGTGAGACTCTGTCTCAAAACAAATTAAAATACAATAAATAAATAAAAGTAGGAATTCTATTCAATTAAATAAACACGAACTATGCATATGTAAAAGTGCTATGAAATATGCAAAAATAATTGAGCTAAGAGTAGATGATAAGAATGGAAACAATCAATTATTGTTTCCCTTAATATTGTCTAAACTAACCTTTAAAGAGATGTAGGATAACAGTAAAAATTGGGACTGAAAATTTAACAAATTTTCTGTTGGTTAAATTTAGATATCTAACATAAAAATATCAAAATAGTCACTTTCTTGTCAAAGAATAAGAGGGTCATTACCTACTTCAAAACAGACAGCTGGAACTGTTCAGTCTGGTGTCATTTGTAAGAATATTCAGTAGATTATGAACGATGGGATGGCTGTTTTCTGGGCTAAAGCAAATCCCCCTACATATCTTTTATTCTCTCTCTTTTTTTAGAGGCTCTATTCTACTGATTATCTCTTCACTCTCCTGAATCTGCAATTTCTCCTCATTCTTTTCTATCAAAGCAAAAATTGTACCAACAAAGTTAAACAGTGAAAAAAAAAAACTTTCTTGGAGGCTGTAGCGATAGAGAAGAGAGACCAGAACAGTGTTAACTCCACTAAAACAAACAACATGAGAGTTTCTAGGAGCTTGGGTTGAGGGGAATCCACCGGCCATCTGTGTTTGCTAATTGCCTTTCAAAGGAAAATAAACTTTCTGATGTCTTCAAACAGGAGGTAGTTTTACAACTTGAAATAAGGCCCACCAGTTAGGTTCTTACCCTTTCCAAAAGACTGGGAAATAGAGGCCCCATCTTTCTTGATGATCACATTTCAAAGGAATTGTTGCCATGTCCTTGAGAAAGATAGTGTTGGGTCATAAACTAGCAAGAGAATTTTTTAAAAATTTACATCTCCAAGGGGTAGAGAGAAAGAATTTGTAAATACAAGTTTTCTAAAGTAAATGCTTTAAGAAAAATTAAGGGAAAGACCTCTGTGGATACAATCTCTGGATTTTGAAAGGGCCAGGGTGAGAGGGAGGCCAGGGGCCTAGAAGCAGGAAGAAGCCTGTCTCAAGTTTAGCCAGGCTGAGGGAAATGTCATAGCTGTCTTGGTCACATCAGTATCCAAACATGTACAAGTATTTCCCTTTTTATAGCAGCAAACAAGTAAAACAAATCACAAATCCTTCTTTGACTCCTTCCCCTTGCTTTTTTACTGAGTGGTGCTGGGAGGAAATGGTGAGAATTTTCTGCTCTGATAGAAATATTTTATCTTCAAATTTCCCAGGCACGGTGATAATAAAAACAGACAGATTTTAGTCAATTTTATTATTGTTTTAAAATCTCTATAGTAAGGCAGTCTTATTGCCTCCACATTGGGCAGAAAAGACTCCCTTCCACCCACTATCCTTTTATACCACTGACTCTACTCCCCTATGTCTTGTTTTTCCTTCCCAACCAAACTTATTAAAAGTATTTTCTATGCTCAATATATTTCTCATCATCCATTCACTTCCTCAAATCATTGAAATTATACTATCCCACTGAATTTTCATTTTTCAATTACCAATAATTGGCTTATTTGTAAATTCAGTTGGTATTTCTTAGTCCTTATCTTGTATACTCTCTCAAAAGCATTTGACAGAGTCTGTGATATCATTATGACTCAGATTCTTCTGCTACTGAAACCGCCCTTTATAAAATTAAAAAAGGGACACAAGGTGGGACTTGTGGTAGGGGAAATGTATGTGTGTATATATATATAACCAGCCATTGTTCCCTAGCTTGCTTTCCTATAATTGCTTACTATGCAGGAGTCAGACAGCTGATGGTCATAAAGACACTTAGCTTTCTTCATTGCTCCATAGATAACATCACCCTTGTGAATCCTAAGGCTAGTTTTTGAGATATCTTTCAGGCCCTGCATTCCAGTGGACTGGCTGACCCATCCAGATTAGTGGCCCATATCAAGGGACTGACCCAACTGGTCTTGTGACCCACACCCAAGAATTGAATCACCAAAGAAGACTATTTCTACACCCCTATGGTTCCACCCCAAACCCAGCCAATTAGCAGACCCAATTGCCTAGTCCTTTGCCCACCAAACTATTTATAAAAACCTTTTCTCCCAAATTCTCAGGGAGTCGAATTTGAGAACTTTCTCCCATCTCCTCACATGGTGCCTGCGGTATCAAACTCTTTCTCTGCTGTAACTAACCCCTGCTGTCTCAGTGTATTGGCTTCTTCTTAAGCAGCGGGCAATGAACCTGGTAAGACTGTAACACTACTTCTATCTGCGCCTTACCCTTTTTGGTGATCTCTTCTTCGTTCACCAGGTCTTTCAATGCCCATATTCCTCTCTCAAATCCTTTTCTCTTTTCACTTGAAATACTCTCTGGGCAATCTTAGCCTTTCCCTTAGATTTATGTACATAAATATTATAATGACTCTGAATTGTAATTCCATCTCTTGTCTTTTTAATAAGCTTTGGGTTCATACTTCCAATTACATTATAAACATCTCCCTTAGCATCTCAAGGAAATTTTAAAGTCAATTAAACAGAACAAATCACCTTACTTTCAATTCTACTATTTTCCCAAGCTAGAAATCCAAGAACTAACTTTTTCTCCTTCTATCTCTCATGCCACATATAATTATTAAGAGTTCACTGGAAACCTTTATGTCAACTTCAAAGTATTTATCTCTTGAAACGACCCACTTCTATGTATCTCAGATGTTATTTTCTCCCAAATTCAAGCCATCACTTATCTCACATGAATTATCATAACCTCCCAGACTAATACCTCTGTGTGGTCAATACAAGTATCCTTTTATTCAAGGTTGTATCCTATTCTTAGCACATTGTCCGGGATGAAATAAGAGTGTTCCAATAAAAATTTAAATAAATGTTTATTAAATAAGTGAATAAAGAAGTGAAGGTAAATGTATTTTTTTTTGTTTTTATCAAAGGAAATATGGATTTTGAATCTTTTCAATATTACATAAATATTTTATTTCAAATCCAGTGTGGCACACCATATGTTATTAAACAGTTAACTACTAATAGTAACTAACTATTATATCAGCTGCACACTTTTCTGTATTACATTAGACCAGAACTCTAGAACAGGGAATAAGTTAGGAGCCTTCTCACTTCAATTATCAGGTAGATCTGAGATATACTATGCTCCATGTTTCAATTATCTATAGGACATACTCCCCCCAAAAATTTAGTAAATTAAAGCAACCACTCTTTCTATTGTCTTTCATAATTCTATAAATTGACTGGACTCAGTTAGGCATTTCTCCTCCACAAGATGTTACGTAGGGTTACAGTCACCTGGAAGCTCCACTGGGCCAGGATGTCCAGGGCCCCTCACTCACAAAGCTGACATTTGACCTTGGCTATTGTTTGGGAGCTCAGTGGGGTTGCTTGGTTCTACTCTCACCTCACATTATCAGAGATGAGTTCCAAGGGTAGAACCCTGAAGCAAAAGTTTCCAGGCCTTACTAAGCCTTAGGCTCAGAGTGGCATCACATTACTTACCCCTCACCCTGAATCGATTAAATCAGGTCACACGGCCAGCACAGATTCAAGTGAATGGAACTACATGATGGTGTGTAAACTGAGAGGCTTAGTTTATTGGATGCTGCCAAAGTAGCAGTCTAGTACAATTGGTTGTACTTGGAGTAAGTCCTGTGCTTATGAAGGGCCAAGAAACCACAACTTACTCATATATTTCCACACTTGGCCACTATATGAAATTGATTTTATGTCTTTGATTCTATTTAACACTATAATTTCTTATAGAAGATGCTATTCACATGACTGGAATACTGAAAGAAAGCTTACCACATTTTTTTTTCTCAGGGGGAAGAATCTACTCTATTACTATTTTTTTAACATCTTTATTGAGCTATAATTCACATACCACAAAATTTAAGTGTGCAATTCAATAGGATTATTTTGTGTATTCACAAAATTATGAAATCATCAGCACAATCTAAATTTATAACATTTTCATCATACCAAAAATAAACCATGTGCAAATTAACACTCACTCTCCGTTCCTCCCCATCCCAGTCCTAGACAACCACTAATCTATATTCTATGTCTACAGATTTCAATATATTTGAAGTACAAGTAGTTCAATACTGTATATGTAATACAATACATTTCATAAGTAGAATCATAAATATATGGTCTTTTTTGACTGATTTAATTCACTTAAAATAATGTTTTCAAGTTTGATTCATGTTGTGAGGCATGTATTAGAACTACTTCTTTTTCTTGAACAATAATACTCTCTTGTATTTTATTGTTCATCCACTCATGAGTTGATGGTCATTTGCGTTATACATTTTGGTTATGAGTAATGCTGCTATAAACATTTATGTGCACATCTTTGTGTGGACATATGTTTTTATATCTGCTAGGTAAATACCTAGGAGAATTACTTGGTGAAATGATAAGGTTATTTTCAAAACTTTGAGAAACTCATGAACAGTTCTCCAAAGCGGCTGCATAATTTTATATTACCGCCAGTAATGAATGAGGTTTCTAGGTCCTCCTCATCCTCACCAAGATATGTTATTTATTGCTTGTCTTCTAATTTTAGTTATCTGAGTATGCATGAAGTGATATCTCATCATAGTTTTGATTTGCATTACCCTAATGACTAAAGATGTTGAGTATCCTTTCATGTGGTTACTGGGCATTTGTATATATTCTTTGGAGAAATATCTATTCAAATTCTTTGTCTATTTTAATTGAATTATTTGTATTGTTATTACTGAGATATGTGTTTTTTGATGTATTCTGGATACAATCCATTATTAGATATATGAGTTGCAACTCTTTTCTCTCATTCTGTGGGCTATGTTTTCATTTTCTTGATGTATTTTTAACACAAAAGATTTTAATTTTGATGAAGTCCAATATAACTATTTCTTCATTTGTCAGTTGTGCTTTGATGTCATGTTTAAGAAACCATTGCTTACTCATGGTCACTAAGATTGACTCCTAGTTTTAAACTTCTAGCACTTATATTTAGGTCTATAATCCATTTTGAGTTACTTTGTGTATAGTGTGAAGTAGGGATTCTACTCCCTTTGTTCATGGATATCAAGTTTCTAAGTACCATTGGTTGAAAAGACTATTTTTACCCCAATTGGATTGTCTTGACACCCTTTTCAAAAATCAACTGACTATAAATAGCTGAATTATTTCTGGACTCTTAATTTAATTATATTGATCTATAAGTCTATTGTAGTGCCAGTCTCACATGGTATTGATCACTGTAGCTTTGTGGTAAGTTTTAAAATCAAAAGGTATTTTAGTACTCCAACTGTGTTTTTTTTAATCAAAGTTGTTTTCCTATTCTAGATGCCTTGAATTTTCACATAAATTTTAGAAATAGTTCATTAATTTTTGAAGAAAAAAACAGTAAAATTTTTCATTTAGATCATGTTAAATTTGTAAATTAATTTGGGGAATACTTCCATCTTCACAATTTTTTTTGGATACACAGGTTGCAATATTTTTCCATATTTTTTAAATCTTCTTGAATGTATTTCAACAAATGTTTGCAATTTTCAGTATACAAATTTTACATTTTTTATTAAATTTATTAAAATTTATTTTATTATTTATATAATAGTATTAATTTAAAAATTTTTTCTTTATGTTAATTTCTAGTGCATATAAATATGATCAACTTTTGTATATTGATCTTTTATCATGTTAACTTGCTGTACTCATTTATTAGAACCAATAGTTTTTTTATGGATACCTTAGAATTTTTTATATTTAAGATCATGTCATTTGCATACAGAGAAAGTTTTATTTCTTCCTTTAAAATCTAACTTCATTTTATTTTTTTGGAAAACTCACCCTGGCTACAATCTTCAGTAAAGTATTGAATAGAATGGTGAGAGCAGACAACTTTGTCTTGTTACTGATCTTAGAGCAAAAACATTCAAACTTTTGCTATTAAGAATGATGTTAACTATAATTTTTTCATAGATGCCCTTTGTCAAATTGAAGAAGTTTCCTATATTCTCTGTTTGTTGTCTTTTTATCAAGATAGGCGTAAAGGATTTTGTCAAGTCATTTTTCTGCATCTGTTGTGAAGAAAATCAGAAAATTTCACCCCAAAACATGACTAAGGAGTCAGTATAAAGAATATTTTGAATTAAAGACCCTTAGAGATCAACAGGCCCTGGAAGGGGCTTTCCCTCTATCTGCATAAACAAGGTGGACCCATCAAAAAGAACAATTGATTTCCCTTCCCCTCCCTGTTATCTCAATAAAAAAGATCAAGAATGTACCCAGACCTGGCCAAAATCATGTTAAATGTAATATCTGTCTCTTAGGTTAATGTACCAGTCAGTCTGCGTATCTATTCATCCTCTCTAGCAACCATCTGTTGCCCCTAAACAGAATTACCTATCTTCCTCATCTCCCCTTCCCCTCTCAAAGGAGGGTGTATGAATTTCTGGACCCCATTGGGATACTGGGTAATCACTCTGTGATTCTCCCTTTGTACATGGTAAATAAACCTCTTTCTCTTATTATTCTACTTTATTATAGAATAAAGAGTTGATCTCTCAGTGAACTTTTGGGGGAAAGAAGAAGTTTCCTTCACTTCCGCAGTTGAGAAGATCATGTGGATCTTTTTTCCTTTATTCTTTAAGAGGATATATTACATAGATCGGTTCTTCAGATGTTAAATCAACCTTGCATTCCTGGGTGTTTAATTCTTTTTGTATGTTCTTGAATTTAGTGAGATAATATTTTTTCAAAAATTTTTGCATCTAAATTTCTAAGAGACATTCATGTGTAGTTTTTATTTCTTATGATGTCTTTCTCTGATTTTTGGTATCAACAAATTCTCTCTTGTTTTACTTATCTGGTAACTTCTTTATTTTCCCTGCATTACTGAGAAGTAGTTTTGCTGGATATAAGATTTTTGGTTGCCTTTTTTTTTACTTCTTGCACTTTGGATGAATCAACCCACTGTATTCTAGTTTCCACTGTTGTAATATGACATCAGTTGTTAATCTTGTTGAGGTTTCCTTGTTTATGATGAATCATTTTTCTCCTGTTGCTTTCAAAAATTGTCCTTGTCTTTGGCTTTCAGTATTTTTATTCTGATGTGTCTGGGTGTGGGTCTTATATGTTTATCCTACTTGGAGTTTATTTACCTTCTTAGATGTATAAATTAATGATTTTCATCAAATTTGGGAATATTTTATTTACTTTTTTATTTCAAAATATTGAGGGTGCAAATGTTTTTGTTACAAGAATATATTGTATAATACTGAAGTCAGGTTTTAGCAATTAATTCTTTCAATGTTTTGGTCCTTTTCTTCTTTTTTTCTGGTAATTCCATTGTATGTATGTTGGTACACTTAATTATGTTTCACATATCTCTGATTATTTATTTTATATCATTCCCTTTTTCTCTGTCTATAGATTGCATAATCTCTATCTTCCAGTTCATTGATTCTTTCTTCTGCCAGCTCAATTCTACTGTTAAGTCATACTAGTGTATTTTTTATTTTAGTTTTTATATCTGTCAACTCCATAATTTCCATATGATTCTTTTTTATACTTTCTTTCTTTATTAAGATGTCCTATTTGATGAGACATTATCATCAAATTTCATCTTAATTATTTGGACATTGTTTCTGTTAGTTTTTGGAAATACTTACAATTATTACTTAGAAGTCTGTATTTACTATATCTGACATCTAGGTACCATCAGAAGAAAATTTTTTTACCTGTTTTTTTCCCTGTGTATGGATTATACTTTCTTGTTTTTTTATAATTCTCATTATTGAAAATTGGTCATTTTAGATAATCTTAGTCCTTATGGCCTGCTTTTCCTCTGAGAAAACTTCTACATCATTACACAGCAGCACTGTTATAGCAACTCTGGATATTTGTTCCCCCAAGCCTCTGAGGTAATACTGTTGTTTCTTTGGTTATCTTTTAATTTCATTAGTGATTTAGATAAACTAACTTTGTTAAGTCCATCTCCTTTGTAGTGTGCAGCCTCTGATATTCCTGCTCAAAATCTTTTTGTTCATATCTTTTAGTCTGGCTACCTTGGAGACTCCTTTGCATCAGCATGAGTGACTTACTGGTTAAAGGTTGTGCTTAAGCTGTCTTAGCCAGTTAGATGTTTATATTTAACCTTTGGATGTATGTGTGTCTTGGAATCTTCTATCACAGTTCAGTGGATTTAAAGTTTTTGCCCTACAATTTGCCAAGTACCAGTAGCTATATTTTTCCTCTAATCTCTCCTGAAAAGGCACAGTCTTGGGCACCCATACAGTCTTCCAGACTGCCAGGGATGAGTGTTATTTTGTTTTTAAGACTTGTTTCCTGGGAGTTGCCTTTAGAGTGGTTTCTTTTTCAGCTAGTGTTTGGTCAGGGGTTTTGTTCAAACTTTTGTGTCAAGTAGGCTTCTACCCTTTTTTGATACATCTACGCGTGGCTTGGAGAATGTCATTGTGTCTGTTCTGAATGCTCCACATTAGGTGAAAGTTAGTGCTTGTGCACAGACTTCCCAGTCACCAGGGTTGCTTATGGTTTAAGGGCAGCTCTTTGTGGCTGTTTCTCTGGTTTTCTCTGTCAGATTTTTTATTGTTCTAACATTTTTCTTATTTCTATAAATATCTTAGAGCTATAAGTGCCCTCTTAATTGCTCTTCACCAAAATCTCCATTGTTTTTGACAGTGTTCTTAGGTGTGGAATCCTTTTCCTCTGGTCTAAATAAAATTAGTCCCCTCCACTATGCTTCAAAGCTCTTCATTCTTATGACTCAACTTCTTCATCACTATGCAGGACTCAGGAGCAGGGATAGTGGCCCACTTTTCCACAAGTGACACTCCTGCTTTACAGGTGGGTGCTGGATAAGGTAGCCGCCATTATTCTTCTTGTTTGCCCCTTCTGATGGGGAACTTTTTCCCTACAAACAATCTGAGACAGGGGTGGTCAGATACAATATTCTTGACCTGCTACACTACTGATGGAGTAGATTGTGGCTCAAATACCATAGACTCTTTCAGTTCCTACCAAGATTTAATAGATTTTCTTAAAAGAATGATTTGCAATATGCTGCATGCCCTTAGAACAATATGCAGAAACTTCAATGGTTGTTTTTTGATAATGTCCTCCAATTAAATGATTGTTTTGTCAGCAAGCAAGTCTGTTGCACTCCCCACTCCACTCAAAAGTCAGTCCCTGCTCAATTACTCTTGAATGCATCTAGGCTCTTCTTCAAACCAGGCAGATTACCAAATGTCAATCAGAGTTCTGGCAGGTAATAGGTGGTAAAGCCATTACTATATGAGATCTGAAGAGGCAAGAGAAGAAACTACTGGAGGCTGTAGGGAGTTATAAGCCTTGGATGTGGGGCCACCCAATGGGCTGTATCTCTATATTCTACTCTATTAATTACTTCTTTGCTTTTTCATGAGTCTTTAACCACTCAGCCTCTACTAGTTTCTTCAGTATCAGCCAAAACAATTTATATGCAGAGAAGGAGTAGAGTACAGCAAAGAAACTCCAAACTATCTTTCCTTCCATATTTCCGTCTCCTATTAGTGCTTTCTGTTGAGAAATCTACATGAGAAGACAGAAGAGAAAGAAGCCTGGGTTTTGCAGTTTACAGAAGTCACCTCTTCATAGAGCAATACAAGGAAGGGGAGAATATGGATTTGTAGGGGCAAATAGAGACCAGCAAGCACAACTACAGACCCAATTACTCTACAACACTTGATGTTAAAGGTTATCATAGCTGTGGCTGTGTCCACCTCCACATCTGATTCCTTTAGATGTCTTTGCAACTATGCATCCAGATTGAGATTGCCGATTAGCTTTACATACTATTATTTAAACTTTTTACCATTTGGACTCATTAGGATTTATTTCCCCAGGCTTAACTTCTGGCACTCATCATCCCCACCATCTTTCTAAAGAGTCCCTAATAGGACCGACTTCCTCTGCATTGGCATGGCCTGTCCCTTGTGAAGTATCTATTTTAATTATAATATCTAAGGATAAACTAGCTTAAAATGTGCAATGAATTGAAGTGTATCTTGAGTTTATTCACATGAGAAAGCCTAACAAGGCAAAAATTTAATTTTGGTAAAGTTAAAGAAAAGCTTTTCTTTTTTAACATAATAAAGAGAGATAAATATTTTAAACCATTTTTCATCTGATGTAACAACATCATATGTGTACGTGTGTGTGTATATAAACATGGAGAAGAACACTTAACTTTTTTATTTGCTGTAAAAGGAGAAAATTAATCCAGTTTATTTGATACCTAAAAAACTTTGAATACAATTGAAAGGAATATGGCTTAAGATATTAACAAATATGCTTTAATACTGGATGGGTATATGACATAAAATTACACTCACTCCATTTTAGCAGTAGCAGTGTGTTATACTCTGAAGCCTCTGATATATCGAGAATAGACAGTTTGGATCACAGATGTTTTTTTTCAATTAAATCAAAGATTAGCATATATTGCCTTCAGTTTTTTCAATTACTCTCCCAGGAAAAACAAGTATAAAAAATTACTTAGAATCTATTTTTCTTCATGCAAAATGTTAGTTGGAAAGCTCAGTCTTACTAATATTCATTTAAAAATTGATATTATTTTGAAAAAAAGACATTCAATTTAATATCTTACTATTAATATATAGTTGACCAATCTGTTTTTCTTTTCTAAAGGCCTAATCAATTATGATCTGTGCCCCTTGCAAGAAAAGTACTTCTAATGTATTTATAAGGAATGAAAACCATTCCTCAGAATAACAGGGGATACATTAAACAATTCTGATTGCAAAATATCACCTATTTGGGGCTTTTTGAAATATTTTTAAAAATTGATCAAGTATTTTAGACAGTGTGTGATTGGAAAATGTCTGAGAAGGTCAGTGACATATTATAAATTACAGTGTAATTTTCACAGGTTTGCGATTCTACAGTTCATATTATAATACAAAACCTACGTCTACAAGCAACAAGAACCCAAATGCATACGTATGACTGGCTTTTCAAGGGGGTTGCTCCTTCTCATTGGCATTATAGTCTAGTTCTGGGATTTAAGAAAAATGCTACTTGTGAATGTGATGGGATTTTTTTTTAAGACAGATTCTTTAACTAATTTTAACTTGTTAATTTAGCTTCTTTATTTTTGTATCCTAGCAAATATATGTATCCAAGACAGAAGGTTAAAAAAGAACATTCTCTGCTCAGTAGAAAAAAATTTTTAAAAAATGTCTTGAAAAAATAAGAAATAAATGTGACATTAAATATGATTTTATTTGATACACACAATGAAAATGAGATGTAACTTCATCTAACCAATGAGACCTCGCCATAAGACTATTTTGATGCTTCATGTTAGGACAATATTTTCTTCTGTATCTATGATAACACAGTTGTTCCAATAAGAAGCAAATTTCCATTTCTCTGAGCAAGTCTTGACAGCAAATGGTCAAACATATTAAGCCCCAATTTTTGAGTCAACATCCTTGGTGGGAAAGAGAGAAATAAGAGCTATTCTGAACGATATATGAGAATTAAAGATGTAGGTCATCATCTGACTGGAAGAAGCAGGGGGAGATGAGAGCACAAAGAAAGGCCTTAACCCTAGAAAATCCTAGTCACAGATAATGAACCACAAATTGGAGCCACTATTTAGAAACATATTGACCACAAAGCTGATAAAGCTCATGATTTACAGCTCCTCTTTTGCAAGGATCTCTTCCTGGTAAATACTCTATCAATGTGTTCAAATAATTATGTGTTTTTGTAAAATTGTAAAAGTAAGTCATTGGTTAAAATAATTGTCTTACACTCTTCTTACGTGGTATTGGCTCTGCTGCAGGTAATTTTAGGATCCAACAATAGAGAAGTTGAGTTCTGATACGAATTTTGCAATTTGTGATCACTTCTATATTTAATTAAATTGTTACTGGCTCTCTTAGTGTAAGAATGGTTACAGTGTTCCCTAATCTCAATGTCCTGACACAGACTCCTGCAGAGCCAGAGAAAGTAATATGAACACACCATATGGGGCCAAGTACAAGTAAGTAGCTAGTGAAGTAAAAATGGGATTGAAGTGCTTGGAACTCCATGGTGATCTGCAGAAGGTCTTCCAAATATTACAGCTCATTTGTGAAAGTAAATTTAAAACATTCTAGATATTTACCTGATATTACCAAAAATGAGCTGTAAAGCTGAAGGCAGCCGTCTCAACTGTCAATAAGAACAATTTTTGATCGATTATGCTAAAGAAAAAATATTTTTTATTCTCTCAACTTATTATTATCTTATGAATAAGCTATCAGATTCTGTAGGCACAGAATGTAGAAAAATTAAGGCATTATTATGAAGATGGATGAGGGAGTTAAATAATAAAAATACTGTGCTGTTTTTCTCTATTCTGTGATGACTTTAGTATTTGTTAGCTTTTTAAAACTTTGGATTAAAATTTTATGCAATATTTTGTCATTCTAAATAAATATTCAGTTTTGTTCCTAATCTTGTGTTCTTTTGCTTAAATAAGGTATTGGAAATTGTCTGAGCCTCATGCTTCACAAACCTAGATCTATGGCCTACTGACCATCTTCCATGATATCTTTTGCTCCAGCCCTTCTGTAACCAAATACCCCCATCCTATTGCCAATATTCCCAAACAGAGGCCCTGGAATTAGGATAAAGATAATCTCAGATCTAAAAGAATCCATTAACTCTGCAGCAATCCTTAAAGGAAATGCTCAGATTATGGGTTGTTTTCTTTTGGGCCAGGGGGGTATGATTAACTAGGGTGGACATACGGTGTTCACTATTAAAACTTACCCCATCCAAAATACTAGTTATTTCCATTATAAATGTCTGGAATTTAACTTAAATTATTCATATATGTTAGAGAGGTTTTTTGTTAATTTACCTCTTAAAACTTCCCCTAATTACCTTAGTTAATTTAGAAGTCATCTGACAGTATGTTGCTAAGGTTTCTCTTCTCAAGCAAAGGCAATTTAGGACTATATGCTTGTATTTGTTTAATATTAAATTTTCTAAAAAAAAGGAGACAAACTAAAAGGCACATTTTCAAGTCCTTCTGGGGAAAACTTACCTTCCCCCTTTTTTGTTGTGTGGCCTAATTCCTTTCAAAAAAAGTAATGAAATCATTTCGCATAAAAATTGCCTGTGTGTTTTTCATATACATGGTTTTCTATCTTGCATTTTAGTTATAAATCAAATTGACTAAATTCTCTAATTAGTATGTAAACTAATTGAGGACTGAGAAGACATCTAAATTCGTTACAAATAAGAGCTCAGAAATATTTATTAACATATGACCATAATTTGATTGCTCTCATTTTTTGCGTGGTCATATCCCAGGTAATATCATAATGATTAATCTTTGATTACTCAGTGTTGAACACATATTTACATTTGATTTTAGAAAATATTGATTTGTTTTATTGAATTACATTTTTATCACTTGAATATTTATTCTAGTTTGGAATCTGTCTTTTAATTTTAAGGATTTCATATTTTTATTTTTAGCTATCTGGTAATTTAAACATTATATAAAATATATGAGGATCTTTTAAAAAGATAAAATAGAGACTATGATAATAAATATAATCCAATATCTTTTTGCCACAATTTTTACCAAGAGAAATGAAATATTTAACTTTATAAAATATAATTTATAAGATATATTAAAATATTATTTTATAAACAGATTTAGTTAGATGTAGTCTTGATAAAATGTTGCAAAGTAGCAGTATAATATGCAATAAGAAAATAAAAAATATTTAAAACAGCTAACAAAGTTATAATAGATACTAAATTTATAATGTGATATTTCTATAGCATATCACTACTCCAGTTGCACATTTTGTCAAAGAATTAACTAGATGAGAGTGATGTGTTCTTAAGAAAATTTTCTAATTGAAATGTTATAACAAACATAAATTTGTGCTATGTATAGTAACACACAATAAACTGGCACTTAAGCCATGCTGCCTATTATAAATAGCACAAAAGAATTCAATTGACAATGACTCAGATGACACATTGAATTGATAATTTTGTTGTGTATTTTTAGAAATTATTTGGGATTGAGTAAAGGGCAGAAAGAAAATTTGAACAGCTTTTGTTAAGCATTTTATTAATCAATTTAAATATTTGTAACTGAACAGTTATCACTGCCTGCACAACAAAGTCCAAACCTCTTGTCCTGGCAATCAAATTCTTGCATTCTATCTTTAACCATGCTTCCCAGTTCATTTTCTTCTATTTTCCTTTCAAGAATTTCTTTGTTTTAACAAAAATTTCTTGTAGTCATGCAAATGTACCATGTCACCACTCTTTCTTAGAATTCCATGGGCAAGTGGGAAAGAAGGAGATATCCTCTTCTTCTTCTTTTTTTTTTTCCTGCCTACTATGTTTTGAATGTTTTTCCTCTTGAAACTCACGTTGAAACTTAATCTCCAATGTGACAGTATTAAGAAGTAGGGCCTTTAAGATTTGCCTGGGTCATGAGGGCCCTCATGAATGGGGTAAGTCATGAATGGGTTAGTGCATTAATGAGTCAACGAATTTTTGAGTTATTTTGGGAGGGGAACTAGTGGCTTTTTAAGAAGAGAAAGACCAGAGCTAACATGCTCAGCACCCTCACCATGTGATGTCCTGTGCTTCCTCAGGACACTCTGCAGAGAGTCCCCACCAGCAAGCAGGCCCTCAACAGATGTGGCCCTTCAACCTTGAACTTCTCAGTTTCATCTTCATAACTGTAAGAAATAAACTCCTTTTCTTTAGAAATTATCCAGTTTCAGGTATTTTGCTATAAGCAACAGAAAAATAAATAAGACACTGCCCAAATAAACTTTTTCTTATGGCTTTATATTTCTCCGTGTCTGAAAGGGTACACTCAAGTATTTCGCACTCTAATATTTTGTACTCTAATCAGTGTTTCCCACGTTTTGGCTTTCCTACACTATCAGTAATCCTTTCTCTCATTTCTGACATCATCTAGACTTCCAGAGTCTGTTCATTTTCCCCTAGTTTATTTACCTTCCTCACTTTTTACCCTTATTAGCTAGATCACTTTCATGACACATTTCATGCCTCTGCTTCTCCCTACCTGACACAAGTTCCTTGCTGCACTCACCTGAAAAATCTTCCCTTGATTAACTCTATAATCTGCCTTTAATATATGTAATACCTGAAATATTATGTACCTGCTTAGGGGAAAATTATATAACCATGCAAACCACTGCCATTGCAAATCCTTACTTCAACCTCATCTGAATCCTTAGTTTTCACTAAAAATCCTTTTGTGTCTTACCTAGATAACTATTTTAATTTTCTATCTTCAGTGATCTCTCCAAACTTTGCCTTTTTAATAAGTGTCTTTCACAAAACCCACCACACTCATTTTGAATATATTTTCTGCCTTTTTTTTCCCCTCTGGCTATAAATAAATGGGTTAAATTAAATTTATTATATGAACTCCTTTAAGTTCAAGATCCCAATAACACAGTTAACCTGTTGGCTATGATATTCTTTCATTTTTGTAGTTTATGAGAAAAAAGACACTTCTTTTCCTCTTCAATTCAACCAATTCATCTGCAGATAATAGCTCCTTAAAATCCCTGAAATCCTTCTCCTCTGCCCAATCTTCTCTTACACTACGTTAGTTTATCATTTTTAACCTTCTAAGTGTTTTCCTTGTACCTAAACTCTTACCAGTCCTCTCTCCTCCCAACAACACATACATTCTCTGCATTGCTGCCAGAGTTATACTTCAAATACTGTAGGCCCTCTTTATTTGTGGGTTCAATTCAAACAACCGTGAATGAAAAATATTTAAAAATAACAGCACAAGAAAAAATGCAAATAAAAATATAGCATAACAGCTCTTTACATAGCATTTACATTGTATTAGATATTATAAGTAACCTAGAGATGATTTAAAGTGCAGGGAGGATGCAAATATTTTGCCCTTTTATATAAGGGACTTTAGCATCTTGGATATTGGTGTCCACAGGGGTCCTGGGACTAAGCTCTCACAAATACCGAGAGATGACTATATAGAGATCCAATAGGTCATTCTTTGCTCAACATTTTCAATGTCTTCTCTTTAACTTTGCGTACAATCCAAATGTGTTAGCATTACTCATCAGGCTTATCATGAGTCTAGCTAATCATTCAGCTGCCTTCCTGCCACACATCTTGCATTTCCTATACGTCTCACATTATCTTCTATTTTTTGCCTCAGTTCATGTTGATTCCTCTGCCTGGAATGCCTTCTCCCAATCTCTCCTGTGAAAATTCCTATATGTAACTCAAAGTTTGCCTGTTCTATAATATTTACCCAGACAATTTCTCTTACAATGCTCCTGTCCACTGGTTTGAGTCTCATACCCTCCTTTGTGCTTTGTGGCATTGTGTTTGCATTTTGCCTTTTGCATTTATCTATGCAGTAAAGGTATAGATAGCTCCATTTACCCAAGATCACATTAAATTTAGATAAAAAGATTTGCTCCCAAAATTAGCTCATTGAAAACCATGAAATGATCTCATTCATTTTCTTCTGGTTTTCTTTTAACATCTCGTATAAAAATGCTAAAGTTATCATACTCTGTCTTTAGCACACTGGGAAAAATGAACAGCACCATTTATATAGCATGTTATAATGCCACATTTACTTTGCACAATTGGTATATTTCATTAAGCAGCAGGCATTATTAAGCAAAGTACCTAGTACTATCAATTCAATTCTTGGCATCAAGGACTGGATTGAAGTGTCTATGATTTGTTGGTATGTGCATGGCAGTGAAAGCCTTTCTAAAGGATGGTTTGTAAAATATGTTTAAATATTTGATTATAAACACAGAAAAATCCTCCTCATCTTATTCTTTAATTTATTCATTCATTATTTTCATTCCTTCAGTATATATTTATTGAGTATTCAGTAGGTGCTAGACACTGTGTTAGTTCATGGTTATATTCTGGTTAAATAAAATAGTTATGTCTAGATGTTTGACACTAATAATCTTTAATTTTGCCATTTTACTTTCTTTTTTTTTTTTTGAGACAGAGTCTCACTCTGTTGCCCAGGCTAGAGTGAGTGCCGTGGCATCAGCCTAGCTCACAGCAACCTCAAACTCCTGAGCTCAAGCGATCCTCCTGTCTCAGCCTCCCGAGTAGCTGGGACTACAGGCATGCGCCACCATGCCCGGCTAATTTTTTCTATATATATTTTTAGCTGTCCATATAATTTCTTTCTATTTTTAGTAGAGGTGGGGTCTCGCTCTTGCTCAGGCTGGTCTCGAACTCCTGAGCTCAAACGATCCGCCCACCTCGGCCTCCCAGAGTGCTAGGATTACAGGCGTGAGCCACCGCGCCCGGCCTGCCATTTTACTTTCAAATACAAAGTGACAACAATATCATATACCAGATGAGGAGAAAGCGAACACTTTTGATCTAATGTAACCATTTGCAAGTATATGATAGACAAAGACAAACTAACTCATATAGACCTTTGAATGATACTAGAAGTAAAATTTCCATTAGATTTTTCCATAGGATTCCATTTAGTCTCCATATGGATAGTTAGCAGATTAGAGTATTTATTAGGCATTATACATCCACCTTATAGCAGAAGGAAATCTTTCAGTTATTAGTAATCTACAGTATCAGAAAAAGTATAGTCATTTTCTGTTTGGAAATGAAGGAAAAGAACGAACGTTCTCAAATACTTCTCATGAGTGAATGTGCTAGCCATTGTTATATGCTATTCCATTTGTTATGATAGACTTGCTATTTATATTCTTATGCTCATTTTATGGACAATGATTCAAATAATCAGGAAAGAGGAACTCCCAAGGGCACACATCCAATACATATCAGAACTAAAATTTTAATTCATCGTAATATGCTTCCTATTACCTAGTTGCTATATGATCAACAGCACTAAGGATGAATAGGCCTTCGTATGACCAAAAATGCAGAAGAATCAAACAATTCCTTGCTGGAGCAGTATCCATAAGGTAATAAACTAGTGCAACCAGGAATTGGGGCCAGGAAGCTTATTTGCTTTCAAGAAAACCATATTCTGTAGTAAGGAAAGAATAAAATGTGAGCAAGAGTCAGTTTGAATATCTCAGTCCTTAGTCGATAGGACAACTGAGATGGAATTACACTTTTGAATGGAATGAATAATACCACTTAATGGACATGTCAACAAGAAGGATTCGGTGGATGAAGAAATGTGTCCATCTGATAGATTTTCATGACAAGTTGCCAGGAAGGATTATTTCAGGAAAAATAATACTACACTGGATGAATTAGTGTCAAGATTTAGCCCTCATACTTTTACAATTATTTCATAGGAATGTAAGACCTCAAACCTGTCTATGAGGTCTCTTTTTCTGCCGGAGAGCAGAGATAAACTAGCACAAGATCACCTTTCATCATTGTCTATGCTCCCAAAATGTTTTGTGAGACTCTTAGGTTGAACCTAATCCAAAATTGACAAAGATAGATATTTTTTTAAACTCTAGGATTGGTTTTCTTAGATTCCATATTTTTATTAATATGTGTATACTTCTTAAAATAATTTCGATCTTGTTCTTCATTCTCATAAAAGAAGAAGATTAGAAAGGACTATATACAGTTATAAACCTCTGTAATCCCTCCCTGATTTATTCATTCAATAATATTTGAGTGTCTATTTTGTGCAAGGCTCTGAGCAAGTGCTAGGAATATAGAATTGCACAGCACAGACATGCTCAGTGCCTTCATGGAGTAGCAATAGAAGGGAAAAACACTTCACAATTAATATTTTTAGAATGCTTTACAGATATGTTTTATCTCGGTATAGAGTCCATGATAATCCTTCTAAAATATCTGCTGGCATAATAAATTTAAATAGAAGATGAATTAATTTGCTGTAGCTTATTCTATGGGGAGACTGGCATTAAAGGGAATTTATAATCTTTTTTACAAATCTTCTGGTGCTGCTATTGTGAAGAATTTATTGAAAGTTACAGAACCATTTGTTTGTTTTCTGTATTGAGAATTTCTTAGCTTTGCTGTCTGGGTATCCATCACTACCATGGTCTTGTAACAGCACCTGGCTTTTCTGTGGAGAGTTGCTATTTTTCCATCGCACACAGCTTCAAGTGTCTATCAGTCCAGGTGCCTCAAGTTCTTTTTGCCAAGAAGCAGGGGAGGGACTCAGGCCAGAACAATTTGAGTCTATTTCTGGACATTTTAATCTTGAGTTGAGGGCATAAAAACACAGATAAGTAAGAGCTAATTTGCCCACTGACAGGACCCTGAAGAGTTACCCCATTAATTCTGCACCACACATTCCCTTTGCAGCTCTGCTCTCGGAATTTTCTTCAGCCAAAAACCCTGCCCTAAGTGCTCAGGGTACAGTGTTGAACAAAAGAGATGTGATCTTTGCTCTGATAGTGCTTAAAGTATGGTAGGGAAGACAGATATTTATCAAAAAATCCCAAAAATAAATTAATTTCAAACTAAGATAAATAGGGCCAGGGAAAGATTGGAATTGAGTATTAATTAGGTGTTTCTTTTAGTTAACATTGTGGAAAGCCTTTGGCCCTCCCCATCTCTCTTGCTAGGAGGAATTTCTAAGGTTTGTTGGGAATCATTGGTTAATTTGGTTCAGATAGGTAGATACACATGAATCCATGCAGAAAGCCCTAAGAATGCAAAGAGAGCCAGCTGCCTACATCAAGTGTTCATTCTTTATGAAGAACCTGTTGTATAAACAAACTTTTTTATTCAGTAGAACACTAACATCATCAAAACTAAAATGATATGAATTTAAAAAGGTGAAGCAATTAAAACACTGTTAAGCTTGTATGGAATAAATATAAGGCACTCAACATTTCACCATTATGTACTTAGAACATAGGTAGCTAAGAGATAATTGAAGATTATATGAAGGTAAACCATCTGCCTTTATGATTGTGGTAGATATTGCTTCACAGTTGTAACCTTTCTATTTAAGTGTTATGTTTCCTTTGGAAGAAAGACAGTCATGTCAGTATTTCTCTATAGACATCATTTTCCATGGCTTACAAAGCAAAATCAAAACAACAAATAAACTGGAAAGTCATTATCAAAAATAAATTTGCTAGAAGACTGAAAACATAATTTTTAAGTGGAGAGAGGTGAAATTTGAGGTTGAATACTTATTTGTTTACAGGATTAACCTTTCTCCCTAATATAATATGCATGCAACTGCAAACAGCAACTATTACAGCTAATGCATAATTCTATAAATTGTTAAATTCCTTGTTTGGTTAAAAATACTTATAACTGGCCTAATTACCTAAGTGATGACTTTTAAATATTTATTAATTATAAAATGTAATTTTGGTATCTTATTATAACTATGACCAATAATTTCAGTTATTCATCAATAGTAGTTAACCCAAATCTAAGAAGGAAATTGAAATAATTATTTGAAATATAAAAATAAGAGTTATATTACAGAAATTTGTTTTCTGACATCAGCTATATATACTTTCACCTATTTTTTCATTACATTCTCACCTCCTTTGGTGAAAATTTAATATGTTTTTAAATCTTGAAAAAAATTATATTTATTAATTATAAAGTTTTCTCAGGTTTATCTATGAAAATATACTTATGAGCCCCCTATAAAAGTTTGCCCATTACTGAAACTTGAAATGGCTTCTGGTCTTATATTCAATATTTAAAGAGATACAAATAAGAACCGTTTTATGGCTTAGATTTTCGAATCATTTTGCATTGATTTTATAGACATATACCCTTGCTTTTTAAAAAAATAATGAACATAGTTCAAATTGACAGATAAGGCATTTTATCCTCAGCTTTCCTAAATATTCAAATTTAACCTAACCCATTTCAGACCCTAAACATATTTCAGGCACATCAAAATAGCTGAAACAATTTATTTATGAAAAATATTCTTTTACTTTTTAATTAAAAAGTATGGTGCATTGCATAAGGATTTGAAATAATTATAGTACACATTATTCTAACCTTTGTCATTAAACACATATGAATATGCTTATATTTCATTAAAAAACGAAACCTGAGGACATTTTCCTTTAATAAAAAGAAGTTTTTCCTATGAGCTTATACAGTATATTTTCTTTTACCTTACAATTAAATAATTTCAATAGGATTTACTTAAGAATTTATCTTTTCTGAATTTTGTAATATTTGAAGGACTTTTTTAGATTTATGGTATTAAGTTTCTCTTTAGCAGTGAAAACTCATTTTTCTGGTAAACATACTTTTTACTTTTATTCCACTTGTTTTCACGTCTTCCCCAGGAATACCTACTAAAGTCCTATCAGACTTTTTTTTCTTGTTCATAACTGTCACCTTTAACTGTTTTCATCTATTTGTCATTTTCTCTTTATCCTTTGCCCAAGTTTATTCCCATAGAAATTATTGGGTTTTCTACAGTTTAATTCTACCCTTATTAGTGCAAAAGGAATTCTTCATTTTATCATTAAAATTTGTGGTTCCTCATAATTTTCCTTAACTCACTTAGTTTTTTTAAAAATGTTATCTCAGTAAAAAAATTTATCATCCTATCTTTCATTACATTCTTCATAAAATTCATGTTTCTTTCCAATATTTTTTTCTTTTCTTTTGCCCATGATTTGTATGATGAAATGTCTGTCCTGATTCCTCCCTCAAACCCCACCCCCAACCATGATATTGGAATTTCCTTGAATTTTACTGTCCCTGTGCATGTGTTTGGGATCCTCTTCTCATATTTTAAGTAATTTTGAGGCCAAGGAAAACTGACATTACCAGTTCAGGAATTCAGCATTTTTAAAAGAGTCAGGCCTAAAACCAGAAGTTTTCTTACTGATGTTTGCCAGATTGTTTCTCCCAAGTCTACTTGTTCTTTGTGTCTCCTGGGATAGAATATTTGTGGTCTAGATGATGAAGGTGATTAACAGGCACAATATAATTTTATAGATTCAACAAATATTGAGTTAAAATCTTTAGACATTAGACACTGTGCCAGGCACTACGGATGACAGCACTGAACACAATAGACATGATGACTCCAGCCTTCGTGGAGGTCACAGTTCAGTGGGAGAAACTAGGTATCAAACAAATACTACCCACAACTCTGATAAATGATATAAAGGAAAAGTACATAATGATTTCTGATTATACAAGAGAAAGAATTGGCCCAGTGTGGGAAATTAGAAAGCTTTGCTGAATTATTAACTTTTAATGAGTGTGTAGGAGTAACCAGGTAAAGGCAATTGGAAATAGGCATTCAGAAACAGGAAAGTGTACACGCGAAGGATCTGAAGGGAGTTTTTGCAAGGGATACTGAGATCAAATGCTTGGAGCATAATGAAAACAGAGACTGGCAAGAAATGAAGCTTAAAAGGCATTCAGGGAACAGATGATGCAGGCATTTGAGGGCACGTGGGAGGCCTGGCCAGCCTCACAAAGTTAGACATTATCTTGTAGGTGGAATTTGGGGATCTCTTTAGGCCTTTGCGAATCAACAGACTTATCGAATAGCATAATATAGACATACCTTTGGGTTCTAAAACTGTGACATTGTTAATTTTATTATCCTTTAAAATTTATTTTCACATGCATTGATTTATAAGTTTCTTTACTATTTTCAAAAAAAGTAAGGTATAATCACTGTCATTCTACAAATGAGGAATATGTAGCAAATTAAGTTTAATTGATTAGCCTAAATTTTCATAAAAGTTAGCTGACATGGTATATGATTTGTAAATTAATTTTTTTCTATTAGATTACACTGAGGACTAATGTATAAAAAACAAGTTCCTAAAAATCTCAATAATAAAGTGCTTATAGGTTCTTTATGGCCACTCCCTTGTTTTTTATTCTATTGACAATTCAATTTTCCTCTTCCTCATAGTTATTCCCTTTATCAGTTCAGGAAAATAGTTTAACCATCCTATTTCTATTTTCCTTATAAAATAAAGTGGAGTAATAGCCCTCAAGAGTGGATGTCAAAACTAACTAGGTGATGTTTACCAAAAACTCTGAAATTGGAAACATTATATGAGAATTAAGAATTAGACTCACCTCGTATGGGGTATTGAGAGAAATAACTAATTAATGATTACAAAGTGCTGAGAAATTGAAAGCACAATGCAAATACTAATCAACTGTATCATGAATAAATATAAATTCATCAACAGAGAATGTAGCAGATATAAAACCTTTAAATATAGTAATAAATATTCAAGGGTAATATATATTTCATATACCTTAAGAAAGTGAATATGAAAATGCATGAATTATTGCTTTCTCATGCTCTGAATACTCAGCATATATAAATGAATAATGGCAATTAAATCTCTTTTAAAATGATTTCGTGAGTGACAAAGGCTCTCTCCTTGACTAAACTTCAGACAGGTTTCTCTGAGCCTTCTTTTTGACTACACTTCATCCTTGGGCCTTGCCTTCAAGCCTGCCTAACCCAGTTGTAGCAAGAATTCTGCTAAGTTCCTTTAGCAAGAATCCTCCCCAGTGATTTTCTTTCTACTGATGCCTTCACTTTGCTCATTGGCTGTAAATCCCCAGCTGTTTTTGCTGTATGTGGAGTTTAGCCCCATCTTTCTCCCCTATTGCCAAAATCTTAACACCTATTGCAATAATACTGAATAAAGTCTTCTTCACCTTTTTAACGTGTCAGAATAATTTTTTCTTTAACATGAGCAATTGCCTTTTGGCAACTCTTTCACCTGCTGCTACTTTTCCACTCCCTTTCTTGGAAAGAAAGACAACCCAGTAATCTAAATCATAAAATTTTAAATCATTAAATTTTTACCTTTGTTTTAAATAACATAGTTTGTATTTACTATAGAAAAAATAATTTAATTTTAGATAAATATCTAAAATAGATGACTTTAAAATATGTCATGATTTATGTGTACATATTTAATCTAAATTCAACAATTTATAGAAGAAAAAGTATGAACCACTAAAGCTAAATAATTCTGTATATTCAGGAGTACTGAAAACAAATTGAGCAATTATTTATTTTTTAAAACATATGCTGATTAGTTTTATATCTGCCTGATCATATGTAAACAGGGTTTACATAAATGTTGTCAAAAATAATTAATATTATTACTGGCCTTGATAAAGACACATTCATTTTAACCTTTTACTCCCTTAACCATTTATTTGCATATTGGTAATTATCTGGAAAGAATTTCACATTATGCATTTTTCTCTTATTGTACAAAAAGACACCTCAGGAATTATTTAGGTATGGGATCATTTCAGTGTATATCTCATCAGAACTGTGTTTGCATATGTCAGATGAAGGCTGTTTGATTCAATTGTTTAAATGCTTTGGCATTAGAATTATTGTTTTAATATTTAACTTGTACAAGTACACAGACCTGCATGTGTGTGTGCACATGTGTGTAGACAATCCTACTCAAAATAATTCTCACTGTTTAAAGAGACTTTTTTTATTTGAATCTGTGGATAAGAAATAAAACAATTTAAAATAAAATGCTATCTTTTACTTTTTTTCTGAAATTTTAATGAGCTTTTTTTCAGCTAAGTAATTTTTTAAAACATATATAATATTTGTGAGGTAAAATACAACTTTAATGAATATGTCTGCTGAAGAAAACAGATAAGCTCATCTCAACATCATTGCCCAATTGTCAGCTTACATTTTATTACCAAATTTTTATCAAATGGTAAGAATGGCATTTTAACTCTCAGTTGATAAATTATTTAAAACATATTTTTCTAGAATTATCTTTTAGGAGTTTTAAAATTGATCATTGGTAAATGAAAGCAAATAATTACAAGTTAACCAAAAGTGTCCTTTTGATAGGTACACATGATTTGATAGATATATGTAGATTTCCGTAAGCAGTTTATTTTGTAGCTGGACTCTAATTTTCATGTCTCTATCTCTACATTATTTCTATTTAATTTATTTTCATGTTTAATATAATTTATCCCTAATCTATTCTTTGCACAATTTATACTACCTCTGAAAGCCTTCACTTCTTCCTCACTCTTATAATGATCACAAATTTTGTTAAATAAACACTTTGGTAAACAGTTTAGGTATTCCATAGATGACATCCCCTTCAATTGAACTTTTTTCTTTTAAGTTTGAGAACTCTACTTCTGCCAAATAAAATTACAGGCACAAAATTGATTGCACTCCAGAAATATGAAGTTATTAATCTGCCTTTGTTTATAACTCTAACCAATATTGGCCTCAAAAACTCTTTCACACTGGGCTGTCTGTGGTCTTTAACTTGAATCAATTCTTCAATCTATGTATTTCCTCACCTCCTTAATCACTTTACACTTCCATATTTCCCAAATGTTTTCCCCTAAAATGTGCAGCACTGAAAGAGAGAAAAATTGACAGAATAAATACACTAATTTTAAACTGAATTACATATGTTGTAAGAAGAATAGATTTAAGTTAAATTTCAATATACTGAGTATAGACTGTCTTTTCAAGAACATCTGTGTCACATGCTGTGATTTATTTTACAAGGTGTCTTTGCACTTAAACAGAATGGCCACTAGAGTGCTGCAAGTATCCATTCAAGTTTGAGTCCCTGCTCTGTACAGACATTCTACAAGTGAGTAAAAAAACAATAAGGCCGATCTATCTTTGGAACTTGTAGGCCATCGTCAGTAAAGAAATACAAGGAATCATTTAAACCATATATAGTTTTATCTTGTACATTTATGCTTGTAACCCTTTATTGGGCTGGATGCAGAAGTTATATAGAAATAATTGAAATAAAGTCAACCTTTCAGTTAATATAAACTAGCTTTCATTCTGCCATCTTACCATCAGCACTTTTAAAACTTACTTTAATATTAATATATAGATTTATTTGCATGTTTATATATAATATTTCTTAATTTTTATTCATGAAGAATATTGATCATGCTGGAGATGGACTTCCCTTAAATATCTCCTTTAAGATATGTTGCTTAGTTTATATATCCATTCACTATATAAATCAATAAATCTTTGAAAACCTTTAGTCTTTTTTGAATCTTTTACTAGTTTGAATTTTAAAATTCAACCAACCGCCTATAATGTATTTTCTGTACTTACAAATGAATTTTTTGAGAGTCAGGCAATATTTTACCCATCTTCATAGCTGTAGTGTATACTATGTATCTTAACAAAAAATTCAGAATATTTATCATTTAAAAATAGATGAATGAATAAAGTATATTTCTTAGCAAACATCAAAAAAAAGCACTTGGCGTAGCACCTAGTATTTTATTGTCTGTATTAATTTCTGATACTCACCTTGGAGAATGGCCTATATAAAAAGCTTATTTCCTTTTTTAGGATTAGAAACATAGAGTAGTGTTATTTTCATTTTAAATATAAAGGAAATCAAGACACAGAGTTTATATATTAAATTATTGATAGATAATATATTGGAATTCAGACCTCCTGATTGAGAATAGAAGTATTTGAATAGCCTTTCTTGTAATGTAGCCTTGAATTTGCAAAAATCTCTACATCCAATCAGTTCATATATCAACAAAATGTGCTATCTTTTAATTGCAAGCACGCTACTACATACCAACTAAATAACAAGTTAGTTTCAAATTAATTAAAGTAAGAATTTTTTCAAATAACATCAAGAACTAGTATTTTAACCAAAGTCAAATGAATAAACAAGAGATCAGAGTCATTAAGATCCTACTTCTGTTGATTTGTCTCAGTAATTAACATGTACACTTACATTTACATGACTATGCTTGAATAATTGCCCAGTGTTGCCAGATAGTGACAGTTGGTGAGACAGCCATAGTCATCTCTTCACTAAAACTCCATGGCTTCCTGATGCTTTCAACTCTCCAGATGGTTTTGCTTGACACTGGAGGCAAACCTGTAATTCCAGCCTCATTTTCCACAAAGCTAAACTATGGATATGCATGGTCATACAGAGTGGAATAATAGACATTGGAGACTCCAAAGGTCGGTGGGCAGGAGGGGCATGAGGAATGAAAAATTACCTATTGGGTAAAATGTACATTATTCAAGCAATAGCTACACTAAATGCCCAGACCTCACCACTATAGAATGTGTTCATGTAACAAAATTGCACTTGTACCCCCTAAATACATTGAAATAAAAAAGTCCTTTATAAATACTATCCTTTACATTCTCTTCTGCCCGCCTCTGTATTAATCATGCTCTCTTATTCTTATACTTATTTCCCAAGGCAGCTCAAATTTCAGTTTATTTGTAATGCCTTCTATAAATCTCAAATCGGAAATAATTGCTTTCTTGTTTGTAATCCCAGAGAGTTTTGTTTACAGATCTAATTTAAATATTATTAAATGTATTTCTCTCTGTTTTATAGTCTTTTTTATCAAATGTATTTCTCCCAGACATTTGACTGAATCATTTATTCATTCATTCATACCTACAACTATTTATCTATAAGTACCTACTATGACCTCAGAGTTGTCCCAGGCCCTGAGAATAAATAGCGAACAAGACAAAAATCCCTGCCTGCATGGATTTTACCAGAATATAGTACATAAGTACAAACTCAGGTTATAAATAAGTACACACATAGGAATATGTAGTATAATTGCAGGGGATACATGCTATAGGGAAATTGAAGCAGGTGGAAGGAAAGAAAGGGAAAGAAAGGAAGGAAGGAAGAAGGGAGGGAGAGAGAGAGGGAGGGAAGAAGGAAAAGGGAAAGAAAGAGAAAGAGAGAGAGAGAGAAGAAAGAAGGAAGGAAGGAAGGGAGGGAAGGAGGGAGGGAGGAAGTGATGGCAAGCCATAGTAAATAGCGTCTCTTTATTTGTTTAATGACCCTGAGCAGATTGTATAGCTTGAGGTGTGGTGCCTTTGCTTAATCAATGCTCTCACTTTCTGGTTGAAAACCTTCTATTAAGATCATATATTAAGAAGGAAGAGATTAAGTTAAAATGGTAAATTCTCATAGAAAAAAATAATGTGTATTTAGGATACTTAGTGGACCAGAAATTTTTTCCTCCTAAAATGTTTACATTTTAAAGCACATCACTACTCAAAAATCAGACAAAGTTGTTGATCTATTATAGTTGGCAAAACTCCCTACAAAACCTAGCATCTTTCTAGACTGAAAATCAGTTCCATTAGCGCCCTTCTTTTCTCTGAAGAACGAAATTCTTGAACTGAGTTCATCCACCTGGTCTCCGATCTTCCCCATTTAACTTGTTCAGCATTAAATTTTGAGGTTAACTTTTTCCACTTTCATTTTTATTAAGACAACTGAAAAAGATTCACTCAAATTATGTAAACTACCAGCTAATGAACATCATATTCTTCTGTTCATTTTATGTACAAAATTAAAAAGTATTTTGAGATTAAGAAAAGTCATAGTCATACTCTTCTATTTTCAATATGTAGGTAAAAATCAGGGAGAGTAGAAAAAATGGTTTTCTCAAAATCTGGAAGGCAATACAATTGCTAGCAATCCAGCCAGAATTATATACTGTTCTCTTTCAGACAGAATAATCTTCTAGTAATATCTTATGTTCTGCACTTACATGATTTCCTGTCTTCTTACATATATGGATAGAAAATATTGGTCATTTTAAATATGAACTGAAGTAATGTATTTACTTCTCTGATGAATTCAACAGACCTAGCAGTACACTTAATATGCTTGACAAGCTTGGAATGGCTTCACTAGGAAATAATAAAATGAACAGAATAATTTTCCTTTTCATTGTTTTTATTTCAAAATATGAATTAAGGTTGTACAAGCATTTTTGTTACATGGATACCTTATCTAATCTAACAATGTCAGGGCTCTTGTGTGCCTGTCACCAGAATGGTGTTCATTGTACCCAATAAGTAAATTTTTACCCCCTCCAAACCCACTCTTTTCTTGGTTCTCATGTTCTTTATACTGCTTTGTGCCCGTGTATAACCATCACTTAGCTCCCACTTATTAGTGAGAACATATGGTGTTTGGTTTTCCATTCCTTAGATACCTCACTTAGGATAATGGTCTCCAGTTCCATTCAACTTGTGGAAACAAATATTACATTCCTTTTTATGGCTGAGTAGTACTCCCTGTTATATGTATACTGCATATTCTTTATGCATTCATGAATTGATGGACATTTGGGTTGATTCCACAATGTTGCAATTGTGAATTGTGCTGTGATAAAAATTCCAGTGCAAGTAGCTTTTTGATAAAAGGACTTCCTTTCCTTTGTGTAGACTCCCAGCAGTAGGATTACTGGATCAAATGGTAGGTCTACGTTTATTTTTTTGAGGAATCTCCAAACTGTTTTTCATGGAGGTTGTATTAATTTGCATTCCCACCAACAGTGTAGAAGCATTCCTTTCTCTCTGCATCTATGCCAGCATCTACGTGTTGTTTAACTGTTTAATAATGGCCATTGTGGAAGAGGTGAAGTGGCATTTCATAGTTTTAATTTGCATTTCCCTGACGATTAGTGATGTTGAGCATCTTTTTCATTTTTTTTTCTTTTGGCCATTTGTCTATCTTCTTTTGAAAAACTTTTGCTCATGTCTTCTGCCCACTTTTTGATGGGGTTGTTTGTTTTTTTCTTGGGATTAGTTTGAGGTATTTATAGTGTCTTGAATTAGTCCTTTGTTGGTTGCATAGTTTGAAATTATTTTCTCCCATTCTGTAGGTTGTCTATTAACTCTGCAGGTTATTTCCTTTACCCTGCTAAAGCTTTTTAATTTAATTAAGTCTCATTTATTCATTTTTGTTGCATCTGTATTTGTCTTTGGGGTCATAGTCATAAATTCTTTGCTTAGACTGAAGTCTAGAACAGTCTTTCCTACATTTTCTTCTAGAACATTTATGGTTTCATGTCTTACATTTAAGTCTTTTATTGATCTTGAATTAATTTTTGTACGTGGTGAGACAGAGGGGTCCTGCTTCATTTTTCTGCATATGTCTATCCACTTTTCCAAGCACCACTTATTGCATAGGACGTCCATTTTGCAGTGTATGTTGTTGTCTGCTTTGTAAAACATCAGTTGATTGTAGGTAAATAGATGGTTTTATGTCTGGGTTCTCTATTCTATTCCATTGGCCTATGTCTCTACTTTTATATTAGCACAATGCTGTTTTGGTTACTGTAGACTTGTAGTATAATTTGAAGTCAGGTAATGTGAGTACTCCATGTTTGATGTTTTTGCTTAAGGTTGTTTTGGCTATGTTGGCTCTTTTTTTGGTTCCAAATGAAGCTTAGGACTATACTTTCTAGATCTGTATAATATGACATTGGTATTTTGACGGGGATTCCATTGAATCTCCAAATCACTTTCGGCAGTATGGAAATTATAACAGTGTTAATTTTACCAATCTATGAGCAAGGGATGTTTTTCCATTTGTTTGTGTCATTAGCGATTTCTTTCATCAGCATTTTGTACTTCTCCTTGTACAGAAATTTCACCTCCTTGGTTAAGTATATTGCTAGATATTTTATTTTCTTTTTAGCTGTTGTGAATGTTATTGATTTCTTGATTTGACACTCCACTTGTCTGTTATTAGTATACAGAAATGCTACTGATTGTACATTGATGTACATTGTATACATTGATTTTGTAACCTGAGACTTCACTGAATTTATTTATCAATTCCAGGAGTCTTTTGCTGGAGTCTTTAGGGTTTTTCTAGATACCAGATCATATTGTCAGCAAACCAGTTTTACCTCCTCGTTCCTGATTTGAATACCCTTTATTTCTTTCTCTTGTCTTACTGCTCTGGCTATGACTTCCAATACCACGTTGAATAGAAGTTGTGGTAGTGGGCACTCTTGTCTTGTTCCAGTTCTTAGTGATAATGATTTCCACTTTTCTCCATTTAGTATGATGTGTGCTGTTGGTTAGTTATATATGGCTTGTATTATTTTTAGGTATGTCCTTTCTATGCCTAGTTTGTTGAAAGTTTCTATCATGAAAGTGTGCTGGATTTTATCCAATGTTTTTTCTGCATCTACTGAGATGATCATATGGTCTTTGTTTTTGTTTCTATTTATGTGGTGAATCATGTTTATTGATTTGTGAATGTTGAACCATTTTTGCCTCCCTGGGATTAAACCTACTTGATCATGGTGGATTATCTTTTTGATGTGCTGTTAAACTCAGCTTGCTAATATTTTATGGAAGGTTTTTGCATCGATGTTCATAAGGGATATTGGTTTATAGTTTTTTGTTGTTGCTGTTTTTGTTTTGTCCTTTCCTGACTTTGGTATCAGGGTCATTCTAGCTTTATAGAATCAATTAAGGAGGATTTGCTCCTTCTCAATGTTATGGAATAATTTCTGCAGTATAGATACAAGCTCCTGTCTGTAGGTGTGGTAGAATTCTTCTATGAATCCATCTGGTCCAGGGCCTTTTGTTGTTGGGAGATTTTTTATTACTGCTTCCATCTCACTACTCATTATTTGTCTGTTCAGGAGTTTTATGTCGTCTTCCTTACTGAGTCTTGAGAGATTGTGTATTTCCAGGAATTTGTCCATTTCCTCTACATTTTCTAGTTTATGTATGTAGAGATTTTCATAGTATTCATGGATGATATTTTGTATTTATGTGGTATCAGTTTTAATATCTCCTTTTTCATTTCTGATTGAGCTTATTTTTGGTTATTTCTATTCCTGGTTAATCTAGCAAGAGGTCTATTAATTTTTTTTATCTTTTCAAAGAACTAAATTTTTGTTTCAATTGATCTTTTGTATTGTTTTTTATTTTCCATTTTGTTTAGTTCTGCTCTGAATTTTGTTATTTCTTTTCTTCTGATGGCTTTGGGTTTGGTTTGCTATTCCTTTTCTAGTTCCTTGAGATGTGACATTAGGTTGCTAATTTGTAATTGTTCTGTCTTTTTGATGTAGACATTTAAGGCTATGAATTTGCACCCTAGGACTTATTTTGCTGAATCCCATAGATTTTGGTAGCCTCTAGTTCAAGGAATCTTTTGATTTCCATCTTAATTTCATTATTGACCAAATAATCATTCAGCAATAGGTTGCTTAATTTCTATGACTTTGTGTAGAATTGAGTGTTTCTCTTGGAGTTGATTTCTAGTTTTATTCCATTGTGATTGGAGAACATATACGGTCTGATTTCAATCTTTTTGCATTTGCTGAGGTTTGTTTTATGGCCTAAGGTGTGATCAATCTTGACAAAAGTGCGATGTGCTGATGAAGCAAATATATATTCAAAATTTTTTGGATAAAATGTTCTGTAAATGTCTGTTAGATTCATTTGTTCTAGAGTTCCTTTTAAGTCCAGTGTTTCTTTATTAATTTTCTGCTTTGATGATCTGTCCAGTTATGTCTGTGGAGTGTTGAAGTCCCTGGCAATTAATATGCTACTGTTTATTTGCCTAGATCTAGAAGAATTGCTTTATGAATCTGGGAACTCCTGTGTTAAGTGCATATATAATTAGGATTGTTATATTTTCTTGTTGAATTGCTCCGTTTACCGTTGTATAATGACCATCTTTGTCTTTTTGTACCATTGTTGATTTAAAGTCTATTTTATACGATATGAAAATAGCTACTCCCACTCTCTTTGTGTTTCCATTTTCATGCAATACTTTTTCCATCCCTTAACCTTGAGTCTGTGTAAGTCCTTGTGGTTTAAATGTGTTTCTTGGACACAGTAAATACTCGAGTTTTGTTTTTTTATCCATTCAGCCACTTTATGTCTTTGAATTGGGGCACTCACACCATTAATATTTAGTGTTAGTGTTGATATATAGGATCTGTTCTGTTCATCATGTTGGATGATACCTTATTGTTTTGTTTCCCTCTTATGCTACTGTTTTATAAGAGCTATGAACTATACGTTTTGGGTGATTTTATGCTGCTGGATATCCATTGTGCTGTTGCATGTGTAATGAACTTTTGAGCATTTCCTATTAGGGCAGGTCTAGGAGTGACAAATTCCCCTAGTGTTTGCTTGTCTAGAAAAGTCTCCATTTTTTCATCATTTATGAAACTTAGTTTTTCAGGTGACACAATTCTTGGCTGGAAGTTGTTGTGTGTAAGATGACTAAAAATGGGGTCCCAATCCCTTCTGGCTTGTACAGTCTCTGCTGAGACTTCTGCTGTTAGCCTGATGGATTTTCCTTTGTATGTTAGTTGTTGCTTTCATGGAGCTTGTAGAATTTTACCCTTCATTTTGACTTTGGCCAGGTTGACAACTATGTGCTTTGGAGATATCCTATTTGCTATGAATCTTCTCAGTGTTCAGTGATAATCTTGTATCTGGATATCTGAATCTCTGGTGATACCAGAGAAGTTCTCCTCAATAATTTCCTCAAATAGGTTTTCCGTGCTTTTTGCTTTTTCTTCTTCTACCACTGGGATATCTATAATTCATATATTGGCTCATTTCACATAGTCCCACATTTCTCTGAGTGGTTGTAATTCTTCTTTATTCTTTTTTCTTCATCTTTGCCTGACTGGATCAGTTCAAAAGTCAAGTCTTCAAGTTCTGAGATTCTTTCTTCTGCCAGGTTTAGCCTGTTATTAAGGCTTCCTGCTATATTTTGTAATTCCCTAAATGACTCATTTCTTTAAGTTCTGTTATATTCTTTCTTATTAATATATTGTCTACCTCTTTAGTGAATATTTTAGTTTTTTCATTCAAGTCTTAAGACTTTCTTTGCCTTCTTTGTGTTTGTTTTCAATTTTCTCTTCAATTCTATTCATCTTTTTGCCATCCATATTCTGAATTCCATTTCTGACATTTTGACAAGTTCCTTTTGGTTGGAGTCCATTGTTGTGGATCTATTAGGACCCTTTGGTGATGTTGAACTAGCTTGTTTTTTCATGCTGCCAGAATATTTTTTGCCGGTATTTTTCTTGTCTGAAGCCTCTTCTCTTAGCTCAGGGCAGATACGTATACAGCACAACTGTTCTCCTTTTCTGGGAACTTACCTACTGAGTAAGAAGGAGAAGAGGTCTATAGATAATGCTTTTGTGTCCTACTACAGAGAATTGAACTGGCAGGAGAGGGGCAGATGCACTGGGAGCCTGTAACACAGTTATTCTGCATTTTCTCCACCCCCTGTAGTTTTCACAGTCCAAGCCAATGCTAGGGCATATTCATCTGGATTGGTGAATTGGTCCCCAGGCGACTGCTGGAAGCTCAGGCATGGGGTCACACAAGTCTATGTCCATGGAGGTGGGTGGGTCCTTGGTGGGTGCCTAGGTGGGTCAGGTGACCTTGGTGAGTGCTTGGACACATCATGGGACTGCAACTGGCAGTGTCATGGGTTTCAGATCCTTGTCAAGCACCTGAGCACATCATGGGACTGCAGTCTGCAGATGGATGGGTTGCAGGCCACACAGCTTGTGGCCAGTGCATCTGTAGTGGAGAGATCTGGATGGTAGGTATGGCCTCATGAAATGCTATGGTGGCATGGCTCCCTGGCCAGCTGGCAGGGCTGGGGGACTTATTCTGCTGTTCAGTGCTTGGGGCCATTAGGGCATGTCCTTCCAGTGGTGCACAGAACCAAGGGCCAAGGCTCATCTCAAGGAGAGCAGGTCTGTAGGGCATGACCTACTGCATGGTGTGTAGGGTTGGGGTCATGGCTGCTCGCCAGTGCACAAAACCAGGGCCTGTGGCCCACCACAGGCAGTGTGTGTCTGTGGGATTGTGGCCTGCTGGATGGTGTGCCAGGCTGGTTAGGCATAGACTGCCACGTGGAGCTCTGGTCCACAAGGAGAATGGACTTACATGTAGGGCGCAAGGGCCAGGTGTCTTGTTCCTCCAGTGGGTGCACAAGACCATGGGGATATGGCTAAAACTTCTCAGGTCTGTGGGGGCATGGACCTCTGCTTGACACCCAAGGCTGCAGAGGCATGGACCCTGGTGTGGCAGTGCCTGGGGTAGCAGGGGCTTGTTCGACTGATTGTTTTGCAGGGCCACAGGGGCTCGGCTGCTGGATGGCTGGGGCTGTCTCCTCACACAGGTCCTGCTAAGGCTGCCACTGTGGGACCTCTCAAGCTCCATTCCAGTTCCTGGGTTGTGGGGAGGGGGGCACCTGGCTCCCAGTCAGGGTCATGCAGAGCATCTGCTCTCCCTGTTTCCCCCTCAGCCCAGCAAGGGGCAATGTTGGGGCAGTTGCAGCAAAGCTGATCCCTGTGTAGACTCAGAGCTCCAGATCTGAGAGCTCAGAGTGGTGTCAGCTGCAACAGTGCAGGAACTGAGGCAAGTGGGTTCCTGCTAAGCCTGATCCCTGATGCAATTTCACTCTACAGTCTCCAAGCAGTTCCCTGATCAATATGGAGACCTGTGGTGGTGATGGGGACCCCCACCCAGCTTGAGTCACTGTCCATGTGGAGAGCATGGGGCCCTGGGGCTTTCTCCTTTATCCCTTCCCCATGTGTAGGGGTCTCCCCCAGGTATTTTCTGATCTTGGGAAGTGGATCTCCCTGGCCTGGTCTCCTTCACTCTGAGTGTCTCCTGTCACTTCTCTGATGACCTACAATGCTCTCTCCAAGAGAGTCCATCTGTACCTACAGTGTTTGATCCTCTCCTAGGAAGCAGCATGTGCAGGCTGCTTCTAGTCTGCCGTCTTGGCCCCGGTCTCTTAATTTTGCTTTTTAACTCATTTACTTTCAGCATATACCCTGAAAAAGTAATATTATCTAATTAATTATGAGTTTGGGGATGAATTTTTTATCCATCTTATTTCTACTAACATCCTCTTCTCCTACCTTCCTTTGTGTCTTTATACTCCAGGAAAAAAAAATTACTTGTTCCTTTATATCTCTTTGAGTTTACATGTTCTTTCTCCTTTGGTATACTATTTTCCCTTTATTACGACTCATCTTAAAAACTCCTGTTTTCACTAACTTCAGGAAAACCTATTAAATCATTTGTGAAAGCTTTTCCTCACCTCCCTACTTCCTCATTAATATTAATCAGGTAGCAATATCTGTAATGTTTCTTTATAATTTTGTAGACATTATATTCCACTACTCCTTATACTATTCTATAATTTTTGTTCACAACCTTCCACTAGAATGCAAATCACTCACAAACGGAAACCATGTGTTATTCATTTTTATAACCCTAGAACTGAACCCAGTGAGAGGAACATAATAGATTTAAAATTATTGGATTAACTTCATATTAAAAAGAATACTATTACTTTTGGAGATAAAGAATTGCTTTTTTTTTAAGGGAATTTAGAGACTTATTTGTGTCACAATATTTTAGTCTCTTTAGTAATTTATACTAAGGTGGCTGATAAATTGCTTGTTACATCTCCTTTTACATAAACGCATAACTGATAAGAATTATACACAGGAAGTTCTAAGTCTACAGGAAGCAGGAAAATAAAGAATGGGCCCTTACAATCTTACACGCCCCCTCTTCCGCGATAGTCTCTGGGCCTAGAGGGAGGATGTTTGAACAGGGCGTTGGCAGATTCAAGAGTTTTAGATTCTGGAGATATCAGGTAAACTTGCTATTTACTTAAAACTTGTCAGGACTCTAGAACAGAAAACAAGAGAATCAGTCATGTTCTAAATAAAAAGTCATAAAATATTTAGTTTGGTTCCATGCAATTAATTTCTCTTCTGTTTGAGGTTGAGTTAGGGACACTCATGGACATATCAGCTTTCTAATTAAAGTCCTAGAAGGTTGTTTTATTTTAGTCCAGTGGTATAGATCTCCAAAGTTATCAGAAGCCTGTATTCAAGAGAACTTATCAGTCCTTTCCATGACTTTCCTTGAAAAAGTAAACTTTGGACTTAACCAGTTTAAAAACACTTTCTGAAATGAAGCAAAGTAAAACAAAAACTCTTAGACTAGTCATGGTTAAAGAGACAGCTGACAAATAAAGTTGGTTATCTTTATGGCATATGGCAATTTAACATAATAACCATAATTACTGTTGATAACATACACCAAGATATATCAATATTTTATATTATTGGGACATATATTAATAGCATATTTATACAAATATAACCCAAACAAAGTTAAACACCATTTCATATTTGACAATGTTTCCTGTATGGTTTTAATGTGCCAAATAAACCTAATGTCTGTCTTAGACTTTCAGTGTGCCTAATATATAAAAAGCTAGATTAAGGTCAAAAGGCTGGATTTAGAATGTGGGTTTGGAAAGTTTGTCATATATCAAAGGCTTAAAACATTTGTTTGAATACAATCACAAGCGACTATAAAATAAGGGTCATTCATTTAACCAAGAGAGATAGTCATCAAAAGATTCTAAAAGTTTATAAAAATCTTAACTTACAGTCAAATTGGTTAAAATTAGATGGATTTGTTTATAAGATTTTATTAAGAATTGCTTCCTTGTAAATTGCCTAGTCCCAATAACTATATTTTCAAGAAAAAATTACCAGGCTGTAAGATATTGGCTGATATTTCTTTACCTAGAGTGTATTAATACCTTATCTCTTTATCTCTTTACCATCTGCTTGCAAATGTACATTTTAAATATGGCTAAGCAAACTATTTTTTGAGGGCCAAATTCAACCCACTCCCTGTTACTGTGTTGCTGATGAGCTAAGAATTAGTTTTTTTGCATTTTAATAGGTTGAAAGTAATCAAAAATAGGAATATCTTATGACACATGAAAATTATATGAAATTAAAATTTCAGTGTCCATAAATATAGTTTTACTGGAACACAGCTGCACCCACTCATTTAGATACTGTCTATGGCTGCTTTCATGTTACAACAACAAAGCTGAATAGTTATGACAAGTATGGCTTGTAAAGCCAAAAATATTTACTATCTGACTCTTTATAGAAAAAGTTTGCTGACTCCCTGAATAAACGAAAAACAGTAAAACAAAGACTGATGATACAAATTGGATATAACATTATTTGTAACTTTTATATATTATTTGCAGAAGACTTTCCCACTTATTTTTATAACCTTTCAATAATGCAACACCATATTTTACAAGATTGGATTTTTTGAACCCCACATATAACAGTGATGTACACACCTCATCTTAGAGGGGTTAAATGTGCATGTAATTAAAATATACTCAAACACATATATGCACAAAATCAATGTAGTGTAGGAATTGGGAATATAGTGAAGCAATTTCTATGCTGGGAATTGGTGAGCTGGAATAGTCTATAAACCCACCACATATTTTTTGACAACCTGATACAGTTAAGAGTTAATATCTAAAATACTGAAACTTAATGATTTGAATTTAAAAATACTAAACATTGCTATCTTCATGACCCTCTTAAATATTATGCAAACATGATGACATTTGAGTGAGAACACATCTAACTTAAATTATATTTGATCATTTTAATTAAAGAAGTTACAAATAATTTACTGTGCTTCTTAAAATCCAAAGTCCCTTTTTTGTCTAAAATATCTAATTTTGATATTTCTTGAGGACAGTCAGATGAAGAATTTTTTGTTGGTATTTAACAGAAATCTCACAATACAATAAACAAGTGGAATTTCTCCAATTAAAACATTGTGAAGTTTGATAAATGCACTCATTTTAGCTACTTCTTTTCTTCTCCACCACAGGGGTGTCTCCCAATAATTCCTTTGTTCTGTAGTCTAGCAGACACTAAGCAGTTAAATTTATGAAATTAATGAAAATGCTTAAGCCACAAAATTAAGTGGGTAATCCTCCTTTCTTAGCAATTGCATTGCTAAAGGAGTTTCAGCTGCCAGTGATGAGCTCTATAACTTTTGCCGGGTTAAATATTACACGTGTCCTGGTTTGCATAGCTGATACACGCCAGTGATGGTCCACCACTATTTTGTTTTTTTGTGTGTATTGGCTAATGAGGTTCTCCTACATATTTGCTTTAATTGAAATTTTCTGTTGCATTACAACAGGCATCAATTAATGGCAATTATTTCAAAGCTAGCATGCATAATTATCAACAATACTACCAAATATTTGCAAATATTCAGATCCAGAGCTTAATTTATTTATTTATTTTTTATTTCATTTTATTTTATTTTTTTATTTATTTTTTTTATTTCAGCTTATTATGGGGGATACAAAAGTTCAGGTTACATACATTGCCCATGTACCGCCTGTCCCCCCAAGTCAAAGCTCCAGGCGTGTCCATTCCCCAGACAGTGCACATTGCAACCATCATGTAGGCATACACCCATCCCCTCCCCCTACTCCCCACCTCAGTCTGATATCCGATTGGTATCATTCCCAGATGTGAATTTAGGTGATGATCAGGGAAACCAATTTTCTGGTGAGTACATGTGATGCTTGTTTTTCCATTCTTGGGATACTTCACTTAATATAATGGGTTCCAACTCTCTCCGGGAGAACCATAGAGATGTCGTATCTCCATTATTTCTTATAGCTGAGTAATACTCCATGGTATACATATACCACAGTTTACTAATCCATTCATGAATTGATGGGCATTTGGATTGTTTCCACATCTTTGCAATTGTGAATTGTGCTGCTATAAACATTCGGGTACATGTGTCTTTGTTATAGAATGACCTTTTTTCCTTTGGGTATATGCCCAATAATGGGATTGCTGGATCGAATGGTAGGTCTACTTGAATCTGTTTAAGATATCTCCATAATGATTTCCACAGGGGTTGCACTAGTTTGCAGTCCCACTAGCAGTGTATGAGTGTTCCTGTCTCTCCACATCCACGCCAACATGTGTTGTTTTGGGACTTTTTGGTAAAGACCATTCTCACTGGATTTAAGTGATATCTCATTGTGGTTTTGATTTGCATTTCTCTGATGATTAGGGATGTTGAGCATTTTTTCATATGTTTGTTAGCCATTCTTGTATCCTCTTTTGAGAAATTTCTATTCACGTCATTTGCCCACTTTTTGATAGGGTTGTTTGATTTTTTCTTGCTGATTTTCCTGAGTTCTAAATAGATTCTTGTTATCAGTCCTTTATCTGATGTGTAGTATTCAAAAATTTTTTCCCATCTGTAGGTGGTCTGTTTATTCTTGTGACTGTTTCTTTGACTGTGCAGAAGCTTTTTAATTTAATCATGTCCCATTCATTTATTTTTGTTGTTGCTGTGATTGCCTTAGGGGTCTTCTTCATAAATTCTTTGCCTAGGCCAATGTCTGTAAGAGTCTTTCCTACATTTTCTTCTAGAATTCTAATCATTTCACTCCTACGGTTTAAGTCTATTATCCACTGTGATTTGATTTTTGTGAGAGGTGAAAGCTGTGGGTCCTGTTTCAGTCTTCTACATGTGGCTATCCAATTTTCCCAGCACCATTTATTGAATAAGGATTCTTGTCCCCAGAGTATGTTTTTGCCTGCTTTGTCAAAGATTAGGTGTCTATATAAGGATGGTTTTATATTTGAATTTTCTGTTGTGTTCCACTGGTCTGTGTCCCATCACTTGTGCCAATACCAGGCAGTTTTAAGAACCACAGCCTTGTAGTATAGTTTGAGGTCTGGCAAATTAATACCTCCCATTTTGTTTTTATTGCTTAAAATTGCTTTTGCTATATGGGGTCCTCTCTGATTCCATACAAAGTGTATAATTATTTTCTCTACATCTGTGAAAAATGATGTTGGTAATTTAATAGGGATTGCATTGAATCTGTAGATCACTTTGGATAGTATAGACATTTTAACAATGTTGATTCTTCTGATCCACGAAGTTGTCTGTGATGCATTGCTAGCTTCCTTTTTGCACTTATGTACACATCCTAAGAGTTCCTCTGTTATTCTCAATGCAAACTTTTAGGTGTCAAAGATCTCTTTGGTGTAACTCACCCCAGCCCATCCTGCAATAAATGCCCCATCCAAAATTATTTCTCCCTTTTATTAAGGGACAATGCATACATCCATTTATTGAAATTTCCATGCTATCATGTGACATTGGGAAGGAATTAGAATGATTTATAGGCTTTACCTAAAATAAGTTAAAATACACATGTATATTAAAATAGAACATGAGTAATCAGAATAATTCTGTAATTAAGTGATGAATAGAGATAACATACTAGGAAAAATTCCCTGACATTTTTGAAAATTCCAAGGAGCTACCATTAGAATTTTCTCCACATAATTGGTCCACATTTTCTGGAAATGGTGCCCTCATCATTTATAGAGTTAGTTCATCTTTTGAGATATTGTGGTTTAGAATAAAGAGAAATGGTCCCCTAATATCAGTCTTATTACCAATTAGTCACCTCTAGAAGCTCTACTCTCCTATCGTTGTCTGACTGCCTCATTTATTAAATGAAGTTAGATAATATAATCTCTACGAGCCTGTCATATTCTCACTAAATAATTAATCTCAACATCTCCAAAGATTGAATTTCATATATTATAATATTTCAATTTTTAAAAGGGCTATATCAGAAGATAAATGTATTTTTAAAGCTATATTTATTCCATGTTCCTCTGATTAATAGCATTATTATTAAAGAGATGTCTGGAATATTATAGACACCCCTTCAAATTTTATATTCTCAAAGTAATTTTAAGTATGACACACTGAACAAGTATTCCCTTTCTCAATAAATAATTAAATACATGTGGCAAGGAAAGAATGTGTGTATCCCCCCAAATTTCATACTTTGAAATCCTAATCCCCAAAGTGATGGTATTTGGAGATAAAGCCTTTGGGAGGTAATTAGGTCATGCATGTCCTGGCATACATGACCAAATGTGGAAATTCATAGAATGAACAGGATTGGAGAGAACATTGAATTAATTCCTTATCATATCATTTATATAAGGATGACAAGGCTCAAATGTTAAAAAAAAAAAAAAAAAAAAAAGATTTGCCTGTGGCCACAGAGTTGGTGCCAAAGTCAGGAACTAGAAAGTAGATCTCTGAATTTGTTGTTGCCTCTAGTAACAAAAGGCATATTTTTCTCTGCTTGTGAAAATATGAGTTAAAAAATAAAGCAGAATATTTTATGACTTAGGTACAAAGAGATAAACTTTCCTTGAAGTATGGATTGAATAGCTGTAAAGAATGTTGAGAAACATGGCAAGATCCAGTTTCAATCTCAGAGATTATAGTCCCTATTCCTTCCAGACTGGATAGATAATTAAGTTAGTAAGACCCGGGGATAGTGAAATTTGACAGATGGCAGAAAGGAAGATTTAAAAGATGTAATTGAAACGGCAGGTTTTCTGAGATGCAGTGCAATTTCTGAGAGTGTGTGTGTGTGTGTGTGTGTGTGTGACAAAACAGAATGATTTCTTGATTCAAAGGTATAATGTATTTGTGAGGATTTATCCAAGATAATAAATGAAAAGAAAATTATAGTAAGAGCAACAGGCATTTAAACCATATCATCAATCAATATACATGAATAGATAATCAATAAGTTGAAATCATGTTATTTTAAAAAATATATAATAATTAGAAAGAAACAAATCATCTATTGTTACATTCTTTAAAAAGGAAGCATCAGTAATTTTCAGTCAGCAAACGTGGACAATATCTGTAAGTCAGAAGTTCTTAACTTACAACGCACATCAAAATTACCTGGGAAGATTTTTAAAGCACATATACTTGTTTCCTACTCCAGACCTACTGCCTCCAAATAGCTATGCAGTGCATTCCAAGAAGCCTATTTTGAAAATGTTTCCCAGGTGATCGTGATGCTCAATTCTTGTTAGGATTTCGTCCCTGAATGCAATGTTCATGATATGCTCTGTTGATCTGCTGAATGGAAAAGAGATTTCTGGCACCATTCACTCATTATGAGGCACTTGACAACTGCTGTACAGCCACCTCTCCAGGTGGGGGGTGATACAGGGCATGTGACTATTCGCAAGACCAAAGGATTTTTTTGTTGTTGAATGAATTTTGATCCTTGTCTCTATATTTTTCATTTCATAAAATCAGGTTACTCTTTTCTGTTCTTTCTTGGTAAACTGATCACTCCAAAGAAGGTTAAATAGAATTTATTGATTAGAGATACTCAGAAAAATACTACATATTGAAAAAATGAAGCAAACTGACCAAAAAATAAATATTAAATAATTATGATCTAAAAAATAAAAGAAACCATATAGAAATTAATTGAAAAAAAAACTAATGACTTAATTGCATTGCTTCTTTTATTGCCATTACCTACCAAAATGCTTATTCCTGTATTTAAAGTAGTAGAATAAGTGGGTAAATTATAGTGTAATTAAATTTTGTGGATTTTGTACCTTCCTAATCTAAAGGGAAAAACTATGAAGACTGAGAGAATTTTAACTTTTTATTATATAAAATCACAAAAATACTAATAAAATTACAAATAGCACTCATCTTCATTTTCATTACACAGCTTCAACAGTAATCAAGAATCTGCCATTCCTAAATTATTTATAGTTTTATCCATACCTCATCCTTCCACTGGATTATTATGTTTTTACATTATGTTTTGAAGGTAAAATTTAGATACCTTTTACAAGTTTAAGAGGGAGGTCCCCAAACCACTCTCAGGCTCAATAATTTGCCAGAAGGAATCACAGAATTCATTGAGCAATTATACTCAAGGTTATGGTTTATTACAGGGAAAGAATAACCTGAAATCAGGCAAAGAAAGTATCTGGGAAGATTCCAAATACAAAACTTCCATTGTCCTCAGGACACATTACACTTTGGCTTTGATGTGTGACAATACGAATGGAGTATTGCCAACCTAGGGAACTCATCCAAGCTATGGTGTACAAAAATTTTATTGGGGCTTCATTATGGAGGCATGATTGATTGATTGATTGATTGTTCACATGTTTGAACTCAGTCTCTACTCTCCACCTCCTTCCCTGTTGGTCTGGCCGTTATCATGTGGCCCAGAGGACCTACCATGAGTCAGTATACACTGTCAGGTGTATCCAGGTGCTCACCCTGAGTAACAAAACATTCCTATCACTTAAAAAATCCCAAGATTTTATTGGTGACATCCCAGGACCCAAGGACAAAGGTCAGACCTCTTTTTCGGGAAAGACAAAATTCTTCTTTGGACATACTGTGATGTGTAAATGTTAGCTATTCAATTTTGAAAAATATTTAGAGACCTGTGAAATTCACACACCTGATGCAATAATAAAAATTTTCATCTCCCCAGGAAATTTCCTTGATTTCGTTTCCACTCAATCCCATCTCATTTTGGCTACCAGTATTTTTATTTTCTGTTTCTTTCACATTATATTAGCTTTGGCTTTTCTGGTTCTTCGTCTTGCAGACAGCTTATTGGGAGACTTCTCAGCCTCCATAATCTTGTGAGACAATTCCCTTAATAAATCTCCTCTCATATACCTATAGCTATAGCTATACTATATCTATATACACACATATCTTGTTTTATTATGCTTTACTTTATTGCACTTTGCAGATATTGAGATTTTAACAAATTAAAGTTTGTGGCAACCCTGAATTGAGCAAGTCTATTGGCATAATTTTTCCAACAGTTTGTACTCATTTTGTATCTCTGTGTCACAGATTGGTAATTCTCACATTTTAAATTTTTCCACTAGTATTATATCTGCTATTGTGATCCGTGATCAGTAATCTTTGATGCTACTATTTTAATTGTTTGGGGGCACCATGAACCACACCCATATAAGATAGTGAACATAATCAATAAATGCCATTAAGAACATTTATGATTCATGGGAAGAGGTCAAAATATCATCATTAACAGCAGTTTGGAGGAAATTAATTCCAATCTTCATGGATGACTTTGAGGAGTTCAAGACTTCAGTGGAGTGAGTAACTACCGATGTGGTGGAACTAGCAAGAGAACTAGAATTAGAAGTGGAGCCTGAAGGTGTAACTGAATCGCTACACTCTCAGGATAAATCTTGAACAGATTAGCTGCTTTTTATGGATGAGCAAAGAAAGTGGTTTCCCGAGATCAAATCTATTCCTGGTGAAGATGCTGTGAACATTGTTGAAACGATAACAGAGGATTTGGACTATTACATAAACTTAATTGGTTAAGGAGCAGCAGTAGGGTTTGAGAGAATTACTCTAATTTTGAAAGAAGTTCTGCTGTGAATAAAATGCTATCAAACAGCATCACATGCTGCAGAGAAATCTTTCATGGAAGGAAAAGTCAATCAATTCAGCAATCTTTACTATCGTCTTATTTTAACAAATTACCACAGCCAATCCAACCTTCAGCAACAATCACCCTAATCAGTCAGCAGCCACCAGTATAGATGCAAGATCCTCCACCAGCAACAAGCTTATTGCTTGCTGAATACTCAGATGATGGTTAGCACTTTTTGAAACATTTTCTACTTAAGGTATGTACAATGTTTTTTAGACATAATGCTATTGCTCACGTAATAGACTACAGAATAGTGTAAACATAACTTTTATATGCACTGGCAAACCAAAAAATTTGGATTACTTTCTTTATTGTTATATTTGCTTTATTGCAATCATCTGGAACCAAACCCACACTGTCTCTAAGGTATGCCTATATCTATATTCATATCTATATCTATGTCTATCTATTTATATATATCCTGTTGGTTCTGCCTCTCTAGAGAACCCTAACACCCCAGAGTTCCTGACTTTTCTCTTACTGTTAATGCTGTAGATATCAGCTATTTCATTCTCTTTTAGAGCTGGGTTTATCATAGTAATATTAGAGTAAAGCTGAACAAAGATTGTCACTTAATTAAAACATACATTTATTAAAATTTCAAAACCAAATCTCTTTAACATTTTTATCCTTCAATGAGGACCAGACAGTATAATCAACTTATCAACTCACATGAGCAATTGGTTGCAGGGTCTTGATCACAATCTAGGACTTTCAATACCCATCTGTTTCCTTTTGTCATACTGATGAAAGGAGTACAATTTACTTTCTAATACTAAGGTGATGTTTCATAGGGTGCAATTCATGACGAAAAGATAGGAGAGACTCTTTCAACCAGAAGGGTGTCATAAAAGTATGAAGAAAAAAGCCATATATAATCTAACACGGGGGTGGGGGGCAGTCATTGTGTAGAGATAAATTGCTTGCCCATCACAGGAAGTTTAAACCATTTACCAGGGCACCAAGATGTCAAAAAATATACCTCCTGCATATTGGTGAAAAAGTCTTTTGGACGAATTTTTAAGTTTCCGTACATGATCATAAGCACTTATAAAGAAAGAAAGTTAAGGAAAGCTGTGCCAACTTATAAAACATGGAGATTTCAGACAGGTGAGGAATTTGTCTTTTTTTTTTTTTTTTGAGACAGAGTCTCACTCTGTTGCCCGGGCTAGAGTGTGTGCCGTGGCGTCAGTCTAGCTCACAGCAACCTCAAACTCCTGGGCTTAAGCGATCCTACTGCCTCAGCCTCCCGAGTAGCTAGGACTACAGGCATGCGCCACCATGCCCGGCTAATTTTTTTTTGTATATATATATATATTTTAGTTGTCCATATAATTTCTTTCTATTTTTAGTAGAGACAGGGTCTCACTCTTGTTCAGGCTGGTCTTGAACTCCTGACCTCGAGCGATCCACCCGCCTCGGCCTCCCAGAGTGCTAGGATTACAGGCGTGAGCCACCGTGCCCGGCCGAATTTGTCTTGAGATGGAATTCAAAATATATAAAGCTTAACTTTGGACAGGACTTTGTCAGGAGCATCAAGGAATAACCTCTAGCATGATAAGATTTATACACTTGAATTACTACCCAATCTGGCCCCTAGTTAACATGTTCTAATTTTTGGAAATGCCAATCTCTCATTTGTAAACCTTACAAACAGGTGTGAGTAGTAAGGGAGTAAATACCCCTACATGTTTGGAATAACAGTAGCAGAGGCAAAAACGAAGGCCAGAGAAAAGAGTACAGTGAGCTTTCTTGGAGGTAGGAGAAATAATGATATTGCAAGTCACTGGTGTGTACTAAGGATGGTCTGGGTGGTTTTGATTCCCACCCAGTATGTTGTGCAAGTTATTAATCAGAGGCAAATGCAACCCAGCTATAAGTGGAAATGCCATGTCTGTGGTTTTCAAATTAATGGGCTCTTTGATGTATTTAGGAATTAGGGAATTTACACATGAGGAATATCTATACCAAGCATAACAAGTTGGCAGCCTTTTCAAGATTTATTTCAGTTTATACATAAATGAAATTTTTTAAAATATAAGTCAATATATCAAACATTAAAAGATTTTCTACCTTTTCTTCATCATCTTATTCTTTTGTTTTACTAATCATAAGTCATTAAACTAAACAATATTATATTTATATTTATCTATAAATACATTTTTATAAAAAGCAAATTTTGAGGCTGGTGCATATATGACACAAATTGTATTGTTAACCATGACAGCAAGCATTTAGTGTTCCTTCTTATTGATTTCATTTATGAATTTTACTTAAATCTTATTTTGTTGTAAGGTTTTTGGCAGTGATACAAGCTTGAATAGTTATAAACTTTATGTTCAGAAAGGAAAAATAAGCTCAAATCTCATCATACCTCCATATCCACAACTGCTTGTTAAATGAGAAAATAAAAACAATGTGCACAAATTACTGTAATTTTATTTCTGCTTCCAGGGTCGTATTATCACTACCAAAAATAATGAACATTTGGTTAAAAAAAAAAAGGCCTCATGGAAAATACATATAATTGTCATAATTATACTTCCAGGGGATGAGTTATAAACCTTCTAAAATATATTTTGCTCATTATTATCTTGCTTTTGCTCCACATAAATATTCAATGTTGAACTTTTTAAATTTTAAGATATTTTTATAAAATATTTTTGCAAATACATAAACAAGATAAATGAAAGGGCACTTCAATCATTTTGATTTATTTGGACTATTTTTCTTCCTTTTTGGAAGCAGTCTAAATTTTTATTTTAATAAATATAGTATTATTCTGTATTAATTACTTATCCCAAATATATTTTAATTTGTTCATATAAGGTACAATATAGGTAGTGGCAAATCAAAATTACATATTCTGACATGTTCTGATTAAAAGTGTGATCTGAATGTTTTATAATAAGAAAGAAAAGCAAAACTTTGATTTACTAGAAATCCTGCTGGAGCAGCTACATTACGGCTATGTCCAAAGTAATCCGCTGATCTTTTCCAAAACATCCAATTCTCCATCTGAACAAAGGGAAGAAAATAGACATGTCCTCCTGCTGTCATGGCTCTTCTTACTGGCAGTCACTTACAGTAGTGCTATTTCTGATATTAGAACTTCTATTATGCATCTCCACAATTATTTCTTTGAGTTTTCCTAGAACAAGTATTCAAGACCCTGTAATTCACATGAAACAACCAACCATTCACCACATATTTTTTTATGAATAAGATTTTTATCTCAAAATGATTTATAGATTGCAACATTTTAACTTTGGAATGATTCCTAATAACAGTGTTTGAGATATTTTCTTCTAAAGGGCCAGAGGTTTGATAGACTTTTTATGGATACATTATCTCACATCTCCTTTGAATCAAGCCAGTGGATATCACAGTTGTAGATTCTAAATAAATAATAAATTTGCTTAAACATAAATTATATTTATTTGAAACTTTATTGGAAATAAATTAACTGTATCTTACAATTTTACCATCCTTTTGCATTTTCTAGATCGGTGAAATATAACATTGGTATTTTGATGAGGATTCAGTTGACTTTGGCTAATGATGATATCTTTTCAAGTTCTTTTGACAAAGAAATGCATGTGATTAAACTAATATTCTTTGCTATCATAATTTCCAGAAACTGTTTAATTTGAAAAACTGGAAGATTGAATGAGGCATTTTTTTCTTCACTTTGTTTCCTTTATGTGATCTTATTAAATATTAGCTGCATGATCCAAACATTGTGATGTGTGTGCATACAAGAGTCAGAGAAAGAAAGAAAGAAAGAAAGAAAGAAAGAAAGAAAGAAAGAAAGAAAGATGAACATCAGGCAGAATGACAGACAAAATGAAAAAGAAAGGGAAGGAGGGAAGGAAGGAAGGAGGAAGGAAAGCAGGCAGGCAGGCAGGCAAGAGAAAAAATACTGAAACAGGAAAAGATACAAAACTAATAAACAGAGACAAAAAATTAAAACCAGAAAACAAGAAACATGAAGAGACAAAAACAAGAAAAATAATAAGATCCACTATCTTTATTAATTTTTCTCAGAATATGTACCTTTACAAAGAGATGCTCCCTTCCTTCTCTGGACATAAGGTCTTGGTAATTTTCAGTTGAAAAAGAAGGCAGTATTGCATGATAGTTGAGATCATGGGCTCTAGAGTCAGATAGATCCCGATAGTAATTTCAGTCCTGTCATTTAGTAGCCATGTGACCTTGGATAATTTACTTAACCATTCCAAATCTCAGTTTCATTGTATATAGTACAGAAAAAAATAATATTACCATGTGTTCTGTGTATAGCTTTAAAAATGCTTAGCAGAGGACCTGGCACAAGGTGTTTAAAGACTATTTTATTATTACTATTACAGCATATAGCAGGGATAAATATGAATCTTTGATGTTATAATTGAAAGACAAATTCTTTTATAAAAATATTTTTTACAAAAATAAACAGGAAACAGTTCCACATTTACTCTAATACAGGGACAAATGATCAGTAAATAGTATGCTTGAAATTATTTTGACCTTACAAATCTCCCAAGAAGGCATTACCAGTCTCCACTAAATGGCATTATCAGCCATTATAGCAACTAAAATCCTCAGTCTTGTTCTTGCACATTATCTTGATTTTAGAGCCCTGTGACCTACTAAAATAAATAGTTGCAGTAAACCCTAAAGAAAGAAAGTTGAACTATCATATTTGGTTATTGGTTTTACATAACAGTTAAGATTTAAAGGATATCTTTTAGAAACACACCTTTTTTCTCCTTCAATGACTTTATTTTTTTATCTAGTGAATTTTCTCCATTGTGAATGATATATTGAACTTTTACATAAGTATCGTACAGCTTTCATTAAGAAACACACTTTTGATTTTGAAATATTCTACATAAAATATTTAGTATCAAAATAATTGGATACCTGAAAAAAATTGAGTCTAATTTTAATTGATGATATTAAGATACTTCCAAGTTCTTACAAACATAAATTCTAATAGTTGAGCATGATTTCCAAAGAAGGCAAAACCTCAGATTATCTGGTCTCTTACTTTTGTTGCTCTAACTTCATATTATTAAAATGCAGTTTACATAAAAGATCTAAGACTGAAGTCTATATTAATCTTTGGAATCTTTACCCACAACCACACTTTTGTATCTGTCCACAATCTTTGTCCTTCTTCAAATAGCAAAAATGACCAGCACAGGGCATAAGAAAGGAATAAATGTGTTTGAAGTCCACTCATTCCTCATATGTATTAATTTATTGGAAAGCCCAAACTTGTAATTTTTTAATGGCATAAAATAAAGGTGACTAATTAAATACTTCCACAAACTAGCACAGCAAAAACATCCAACAGGTCTTTAAAATGACATTATTATGTAATTTGAGTTTCTCAGTTGATATCATATTTTAGAGTTAAATTGAAAGAGAAGAGTTTGCAAGAATAAGAATTAACACTTGGGAAAGGTTTTGGATGGTATTTGAAGTGTAAGCTTTTATTTTTTGCTTTGATGTGAATTTTTAAATGAATAAATAAAAATTTACTGGATTTAAGCCAATAAGAGAAGAATTAAGGAAGTATGGGTTTTAAATATTTTTATCTCAGGACTGAGCAGTTGAGAACTCACATGAAAATACTGCTTTTCTCATTTTACTTCATGACCTATAGTTTAGCCTAGTTTTAAAGTTTGTTTTGTTTTTCCACATAATATGTTTTGAGACCAGGATGGAATTTCTAAAACCCGTATATATTTTTTGCTTTCCCTCACATTTATCCCATCCCATGTGTGGACTCTACACCCCAATAATCTCTTCCATGGTAGATTTTTAGAAAAATAATTTTCAACAAAAATATAGAATAATTGCCTAGTTTATGAATGTCTTTGTGGAAATGTTTTTAATATACCTTCCTTTCACTAACACACAAATAGTTTGAGAAAAAATATTCTCCTTTGTTCTCACTATGCATTTCTCTGCTGTTAGCTGTTTTTGCTTTTTGTTGCAATAATTGATTTTCTCCTCTATTTTTTGCTGCTAGTTTATAAGTTTATTGAAAAAAAGCTGTTGTTACTTATCTCTGAATAGATAGAACATACCATTCTGTGTGGTATTGTACTAGGAATTCAATCCATATTTGAAATAATGAATAAATGAAGGAGTGAGTAAATGACATGAATATAAAGGGAAAAAATAATAGCCACATTTCTCACAGGAAGGATTTAGGAAGACAATTTTAAAGCACTTCTTGTGTCTATAATTTTTTCAAAGACAAAAATAGATAAATTTCTGGTTCACTCTTACCTCTTAAGATTTTTCTTGCTTTCACAATATCTCTCGGAACATGCCATGTATTATGGCATAGCATAATGAAAGAGTTCCAATAACTGGATTGGTGAGAAAAATGGGAAGAAGAAGATTCTTCCACCAATAGTTCTTAAGATAGATGCATTGCTATACTTTTTGTTGTTTCAGTCTTTGCAGGTTTCCTTTTCATCATCAAATACAATAGAGGACATATTTAATCAATGGCATGTTTTTAAGGTTCAAGTCAATGAAAAAGCATAAGAAAATCAATTTTTAAATTTATAATTCATGATTCAGGCTGGAACACTGTTCTTGTTTACAGCTCTTTCTTTATGATGCTAACTAATTGGTACTATCAGAAAGCATGTAACAATTATTTTTGGTTTCTGTCTGTTGATTCCAATAAAATAGAAGTTGAATACAGTAAGCTTTCACTATTTGGTTGTCAAAACAAAACATAACGCTATTAAAGAAGCTAAGGTTAATTATGCATTATTTTAAATCAAATGCTCAGAGTGGCTAGAGTTTAGCTTGTAAATACAGCCATGAATATTGTTTATCGTTGAAGCACTAAATCATCCAGGTAGATCACTTAAAGCTTAATTTGCTTGGGTAATTTTAGGGGCATATAGAAACAATAAGACCATTGGTGAAATGTTCAAAATATTAACAACTTTTGAGCTCATCATATGTTAAATTTTTTTCATTTAGACATTGAGAAATCAGTGGAAAACAAGGAGTCAATGTTTAAATTAGCCTTATTAAATTGTTAATCTAAATCTTTGAGGGAATAAACAAATCTGTAGTTAATTCTTTTTATACTTCTTATAATAAATAGTAACACTCTGTATAGGGCTATATTTAGTTTAGCATTTTTATATACCTTCAAGAACTTTTTTATAAGTCCAAATTAATGATCATATTTTTTCTTAGTTCATAACTATCTCAGGGTTGATAGGATTGCTGAGTATAGAGTTTCCAGATAAAATAAAAGATACCCATTTAAATTTGATTCTTAAATAATGAGAAATTTGTTAGACTATAGATGTATATAATATTTCAGACATACTCATTCCCAAAAATTGTTGATTATTTATCTGAATTTCAAATTTAAATGGGAATATTGTATTTTCTTGTATTTTTAATTGACAAATCCAGCAACTCTAGCTATAAGAATTCTCCTAGAATAGATTATAATAAATTAGATATTTTGCTCTCTTTAAGTGCTCTACTTTTTTAAAACTCTGAGCATCAAACACCACAATTCTGTGCCTATTGGCTAAGAGCCATTATATGAGGGACTGCTTCATAGCCTTAAGAATTTTTGGAATTTATTGTTTCTTACTATTAGGCAGGAGAAGAAGAGAAAGAAGAAAATTGATGCTTAGGGTTAGGATTATGCAGAGTTAGTGACGTAGTGCTTTGAGGCAGCAGCATTTTAATGGGATGTGTTGCAAGATTCTGCTGAAATGATAAAGCTGGAATACCTTTAGTAAAGAATTAGTAGAACACCTTTAGTAAATTCCAAAAGAAGTCTGACTTTGTCCTTTGCTATTGGGAGGCAATCTCTAAGCTGTTAGAATTTCCATGCCTGATAGGACTGTCTTTGTTTTCCTGAGGGCCTTGGGCCAGCTAAACAGTTGCACTGTGATTTGGGTGAGAGCTTTGAGCCACACTAACAATGTGATGTACGGTCTGAATTTGAGGTCATGTGATAACACCTCAACCTCCTGAGTGGCTGCAGATTGAGATAAGCCACTTGGGCTGTCAACCAGTCTTATGTGAGGGAGCTCCAATAAAAACAGGACACCAAGAGCTTCTCTGGTTGGAAGTACTCCATGTGTATTGTCATACATCATTTTAAGAAGCATTTCCATTGTACCACTCCATGCGAAGAGGGCATCTGGGACCTCCATGTTTAGGACCTTCCTGGACTCTGCCTTATATTTCATCTCTTCGATGATGTTTATCCTGTATCCTTTCCCTGTGATAAACTGTAAGCCTGAGAATAACAGTTTTCATTAAATTCTGTGAGTCCTTCTAGCATATTATCAAAACTAAGGATGGTTTTGAAAGCTTCTCAAACCTGAAATTAAGGATGGCTTTGTATTACTATTCCTTCAAATTTTGTTCATGGCTAGCTCTCACACCTCTCAATCCTGTTTTACCTATAACAGAATATCAATTAGATTAGTAAAAAAAATTCTCAAAAACAGACACACACCAAAAGGGAATGGACTAATTTTAAGCTTATCTTTTGCTGCGTAATAAGCCAGCTCAAAATTCTGTGGTTTAAAATAACATTTTTTTAAATCTCTCAGACTTTTGTGGGTTGATTGGGCTCAACTAGAAATGTTTTTCTTCTCCCTAGGGCTGGCTTGGGCTTACTCACAGAATGGTGAGCTCAGGTGATCAGACTTCTTATGTGGAGCTGACATCCCCCTGAGCAAATGTTCTAAGACCGCAGGAGAAGTTGCAAGACTTCTTTTGAAATAGCCTTAAGTGTCACACAGCATCCATCCTCTGCATGCTTGGTAAAGAGTTAGTCATATTTCCAGTTCCAGTTTAAGGGGAATTGTCTACACAAGAGTATAAATACTAGAAAGCATCATTTACTGGGCAACCATTTTAGTGGCCAGAACAAAATATTCAATGTGATAGTTAGAAAATAATTATCCATGAGTAATCAACAAAATACTGATTTTTTATGTAGCCAGAATAGAAAGTATAGACATATAACTATAATAATTAATAGTACTATAATCTCAGTTTTATGACTTAAAAAATTAGTTCCTCTCATTGATTGTTTCCATATCAAGAGTAGAAAAGTATGACATACACTATATTCTGAACATGCAAAGCTTATTAAGAATTAGGAATTTATTAAAAAAAACCTTGATAAATCAACAGCCACAGAAGATGTTAAAGAAGTTATTAGGGAATCACCTCCTAAAATATCTCTGGAACAGACATTTTCAAAAAATTAAACTTTCTAGAAATAGAAAATTCACGTTATGACACTTGTAAAACAAAAAGAGAGGATGTTGTGCAACTTGGTGCTAAAACTGACAATGAGTATAGAAAAAAACAAAAAGCATCAATTAATGACAGTAAACTTCAGGTCTCATTTCAACTCTGATGCATTACTAGTAGTTGCTGACAAGAATCATGTAAATAATGTGTTTTTAGCTTCATTTGCCTCCACCAAATATGAATATCTGCTAGGAACACATGGGGTCCTATAAATAATGACAATTCCCATTCTTGTCATAAAAAACTATTTTGAAATAACATAGACATGAACTTCCATATAACATCATCAGAGTCAATTTAAAAACTGCAGTAGGAAAAAAAATTATCCTCTGTGAGTAAGATATGTTCACCCCAGGAATCAGAGAATGGTATTAACTTAGGAAATCTACTAATATAATTTTTCACAACCATAGGTCCAAAAAGGAAAACCATATAAGCCTCTCAAATAGCGGTATAAATTTAACAAACATTCCTTGTAAAAATTAGTAATGGAAGGATCTGTTCTTAACTAGATGAAAATTTTCTGTCATGAACTAATAGCCAACATTATATTTTGTAGTGAAATTCTGGTGGTGTTACCATTACCAACTTTGTTTCTTGTTTGTAGGTTTCTTTTTTTCTGTTTTGTTCCATTTAAGAAATTCTATGCAATACAAAAAGAAAATCAAGATAAGCAGTTTAACTTTTATAATGAAAGAGGAAAATTAATATTATAGTCATTAAAAATTATAATGCAAAAGTGATTATTTTTACAAAAGAAATTAAAACATGAAATAGCTAACAATAGCATTCACTATAAATGTGTAGACTTCTTCTACTCATGGTGTAGAAGAATGTGAAAGACATTTGTCCCGTGATAAAAAATATACAAGCCAATGATATACTATACTATACATTTTATGTGTCTAACAAAGAGCAGTAGACACAAGAAAACCTTGAAAAACTTAATCTCAGAGAAAATCAACCTTTCTTAGGTAAGTTACAGGGGCAGCAACTTTCATAATGGGGTGGGCATTTGTGCTGGGACAAGTAAACTGAGAAATGGTCATGCCATAGAGAATCTTTTCAGGGACAAACAGAAATCAACTGTGATTTAAATGAGGTGGAGGCAGTCAGAATGGAATAAAATCAGGAAGATCCCAAATGCAAAAGCAATCAGTTAGGTAAAGAATTCTTCCCCTAAACAGACACACTCAGGTATTATCAAGAAAATGCCATGGAAAAGGGTCTAGAAAACAGAAATTGCATAGTCCTTCAACTATGTCATGCCAAAGTTGAAATATAAGGTGAAAAAAATCTCAAACTGCTGCCTAACGCCATCCAGTTGAAATATTATAGTAATACCAATACCATATATTGACAAGGTGGTGGAAGTTTGGGGTTGAGCACAGGTGAACTCACTCTAACTTCAGCTCCATTTGAACTAAGAATCAAAATGATCACCTGTTGCCCTAACTGACAGGAGAAAAGGCTCGTATCATTTGGAAAATAAAACAAACAAACAAAAAACTTATTATTCCAAAATATTGCTAAATTGCAAACTATTCCTGAACTTCATAGATAAAAACACCAACAATTTTATTATATCTTCAATATATTAGCATGAGCTTTTTACATGAACGTGGCTCTTCAAAATGTCTTGTGGAGAGATAAATGTGAAAACAATTAAAGGAATGTACAAAAAATTTTAGGCTTTATGCACAGACACACTGATGATTTGGCATGTTCCTTAATGATATTTTAGCCTGAATCTATAAAATTTTAGTTGTTTTAGTTACTTAAAAAATCTCATTTCAGTAATTGAAACTTGGTCTTGTTCATTAAAATACTTCAATTTTATATTTGATTTAAAATATTCCTTGTCCCCCTTCCCAGAGATGTTAGGCTGAGAGCTCCAGCTGTGGGGGTTAGAGGAGATAGTGATCTTTTCTTTTACACCATGCTCTTCCTAATACTGTCATTCTCATCTTCAAACAGAGGAAGGAGAGAAGACAAAGACATTTCTTTATGTTTGGCCTTGTTGGACAAAGCAATGTGAGTAGCTCCATATCCCCACATATTGTGAGGGTGCTATGGTGCTGCTCATTGTCATTGTTTCTTTGCTGAATATTGTCTAGCTCTTTGTTTCTTCTGCAATTTTTGTGTCCTAATGCCATCTCACTCCTGATGATGCATTTGCTAGTTTGTCAATAGACTTCTCTGTTGGCATGAACTCCTGGCATAAGAGAACCACTTGAAATGCAACTTCTTCCTTTTCTCCTTCACTCTCAGCCTTACCACAAGTCACCCACTTCACAGCCTTGTACATTTGGGGCGGGGAGGGGGGGTCTTCTCTCAGCAGGTGGCTCTTTTGGAGGTATTGGCAAGAATGTTTAAGCCCCTGTAATTATTCAAAATGTCCATTAGAAGGCATTTACCATTTCTACCTTAACTGGAGCAAATCTAGGCTCTAATTTCTGTTCTGCCTCCTCTCTTTTTCCTCTTCTGTGCTCTAACAGCAAGAGAGACTGAACTGTTTCAATGATTCAGCAATTTCCTGATAAGAGGACATCATTTATAGGAACTTAGAAAATGCATGTTTCAAGCGCTTTCTATAGAAGAAATTGGAAGGAAAAGAGATGTAATGGTCATTACTATAAAGACTGCATTCTTGTAAAGACCACCCTTTCTCATTCCTGGTCTACCTATTTTTTATATATGTATAAAATATATATTATATCTATATATGTCTATATATTATATATATGATATATATAATTGTATATAATATATAAAACTTTATGTATATATAACATATATATAAAATCTTGATAATAAAGTTCACCAAAACAGTTTAACCTTTTTTCTTACTCCAGAGAGCATAAGAATCTTACATGAAGAACCAGATATTCTTCTAATTCTGGAACGTTTAGCAACTTTCCTATATCTCCAATTGAATCACTGCCATTATTTGAGTTAGTCCTCATTCAATACCCCACAACCACTTTTATAAGGTTAACTTTGTGTTGGAGATTTATGAAAACAGGGATAAGTTGGATAACCATGGATATGGGATTTTTGATCATCTTCAATCATCTATAAGCACAAAATGGATGCAAACCAGTATCTTAGAGCATTTAATATTGTCGGGAATGATATGGGAACATTCTATCCAAAGAGATGGATAGCTAATATTCCTTTTGGGCCATTTTCTGTTGCATAGTTGACATTTTAGCATAAATAAAATATTCAAAGGACCATGAATGGTGCAAATTAAGATTGGATATAGCTCTGACATCAGATATATTAATATCATTTTCTGAAGTTATTATCCCATACAAAAATTCTCTTGAGAAAGACAAAGAATGAGCTATATAATTACACAAAATATAGGCATCTTACAATTGCTTCCTGTGAAGGCTCTTAAAATGATTGCTCTCCATTTGAATATTTTAGTAGTTGTAACTATCTAATTAGAAATACTTAGGTGTAGTAAATTAAAAAGTTTATTCCATCTATTGTAACTCGTGAATAAATCATGCCAGCAGTTAAGCAAAGGAAAACTCTTCAGAAATTTTAACCAAATTGAAGAAAAATATACCATTTTGATTTGGGTAGTACTTTCTGAACTTCTCAGATTGACAGATTGTCATCACCATACCTATGCCTATAATGAACATGGCTGGTTTTTTCATTGTCATAGAGGAGAAAAGTGGTTTTATGGTAGCAACACTAGCATTTCTGCCATCCTTTAACACAAAATTTGACATAAATAGAGCACAACATCCTATAATTTTGCAAAAAATGGCACCAATGCTGTGATACCATCTTAAATTACTGTCAGCTATGTTCCCTCAACTGATGGCTTACTGCTGAGAGAGGCAAAGCTGGAGATGAAATTCACTCGTTATAACTACATGAGACCTTTGTCAATACTGGGAATTTTGGGAGTTTCAACAATATCCTGATTGTCACTATACACACACAAACAAACAAAATCAAACAAAATAGAGACATTTGAGTACTAAAGAATGTTTGTTTCTTTCCTCATAAAGAAAAATCTATAATCATCAAATAATATATGCTACATTCTTATCTGTCATAATTCCTACAGTTGTTGCTAAAACTACATTGTAATAAGATTATTTATAAATCTGAATTCTCTTATACCAGACCTTACCTTTCTCTAACATATAAACAATTTCAGAGCACATTGTCCCACATGGTTCTGTCCCCCAGATAACCTTGTGAGGTACATGGTTTTCCTACTCTACAAAGAAGGATTAGAGACTCACACATGTACCTTATTTCAGACCACATAGCTAGTAACTGGTAAGGAATGGAACTTGAAACTAGGGTACATTTCAAGATCAATGCCTTGTCTAATAGACCATAGTTGTCTCCACAGTGTGAAAAGGCAAGAGGTGAGATGGTGGGAAAACGTACCTCTCAGAGTTTCATCCAAGAGCTATGGGGCTTGAATTTTAGAAAACATGTAATATATTAGGTTTCTAACAAATATATTTAAGAAACATTAAAAATCATGTGTTGATTTCATTATGAAAGCACTCATATGAGCTACTTATAATCACAAAGGCAACCAAGTGGATGCTAGATACACTTTTATAATTCATTTCATAGAGCAGGAACTGAGACTGAAATATGATATAAAGTTAGGTTTCAGATATGTGGTTGTTTCTCTTAGACAACTCTTGGTTTCTGTTTTATCATTGTTACTTATGGCCTAGAGTATGTGATTATTATGCCTCAGGAAAAAAAATCTTTGATTTAATAGGTAATTCAAATTATATACAGAATGCCAAAAACAAGGCTCTTAGAAGTAACGAACAGTCTAAGTTGGCAAATCAAAAAGGGACATTATCGTTTGATTTACTATCTTAGTGGCACTCAGCACTACATTAATTAGTGAGGAGGCAAAAATAGGAATCAAGAAACTTAAGACAGAGGAAGATGATCCCAGCTTAGAGTGCTATTACCTAATATTGGAAGAAACAAGAGAGTGACCTTGATGTTTGAATAGGCATCAGCTATCTGCTATGTGACCAATGAGGAAATACCAACTTTGTGATCTCGAGTCCCAACCACTTCTTAATTTTCTCTGTCTTTCATACTGTGTGACCAGAATAGAAGAAAAAAGTCTATTTTAAAGTTAATAAAATATAAGCAATAGTGTCAGAGAGGAAATTGGCATTACTTAGCCATTCCCTTTCAACCCTATAATTTTTTTTAAGATTATCTTCCATTTATGGTATAAAACTTTACTTTGATGATAAAGCCATATGGTCCTTCTGAAAATAATTTTCCAGTGGCTTTGGGTACTATAATCAGCACCAAATGCTAGGGAAACCCTGCAATAATGATGTCCTGGGAGGTAGTCAATATTCTGACACTAAACAAATGTTCACATCTACTTGGCCAATCACAAGCCCAGCAGGCAGAGACAAGAGCAAATAGAAGAGATAGTACATCCTGAACAAATGATAACTAGGAAGTAACAACAGTAGGGAGCCAGGACTAGTGTGTATAGCTACTGGAGATAAGAAAGCTCAATTTGAGCTAAATTATCTGGCCTTCCATGAGGCATATTATGAGTCACTCTCTGAGGTCCAAACCATCAAGTATCATGTTAGTCATTTCTATTATTAAGCAGCAACTCTTTGTTCAGGTATACCTCTGAGTAATGGGAAATAGGGTAAGACTTGTGTGATACTTAATGATAGTGATGGTTTTTGGATTATTAAATGTGTGTTCTAGTATATAAGTGGATATTAGAATGTGATCCTGTGCACCCTCAAAATTACAAATGGACAACCATTACCATACTTGAACTTAAGGTCATTTTTAAGGTCTAGTGCTTTGCATGAACATTGAATCAAAGGGAACATAAATAAGCAATAGCACCCTATCTTAATGGAGGATCAATGATTATAAACCACATTATAAGCTGTGATTACAGCATACACCGAATAAACTCTTTTTGTGTATGTGTGTGAAGCATTGCCTGATCAGTGGCATAACCGCATTTATGTGATAATGGTATCTACTGTATTGATGCAGCATTTTATTTAGATCACTATAGGTTTAGTCCTCTTATTATAATTTCTAAGAGAACAGTCCTACTAAAGTATCCCAAGCACTCTGGTAATAAGTAGTAGGCAAATAAACAAAGCAACAATCAAATATATGTTTTTAATTAGCTAATAACAGGATGGGCCCATTGTTTGATAGGTGTTCTGAAAACACTAAATAAATTGGATTGTCCAAAAACTTTCTTGTCAATTAATTGGAAAAGAAAAATTATAATAATGCATTTTATTGCAAACATTTGCTAAAGAATAACATTTCCATAGCTATTTAGGATAGGGATTTCTGTGATAAATATCACCTGTGTAGTATGGGGAAAAAGAGAATACATTCTCTTTTTTCTACTACATAGAGTTGCAAACCTCCCAGGTGACTCTATAGATTATAGCAAGCTATTATTGCATTTATTTTACATTTTGTAATATTTCTGACTCATGAGGTATCCAACTCTTTCAATTAGAACCAAATCTGAAGTCAGAAGACTTCATGTATAAAGTGGAGAAACTAGTACTCACAACCAGTCCAGTAAAAATTAAAGAATGCACGTTAAAATATTTAAACTTGTAAATATAATTATAGAAGTAAAACTCTTTATTAACCTCAATATTTCTAAGGTCATTAATCTCTGAATTGAATTTCATCTGTCTTTTGATCTGGTTATAGCTGAAATTTATTGAAGTACAATTTACATGTAATAAAATACACAGATATTAAGAGTGCAGTACTGTGAGCTTTGAAAATGTATATCATTTGACCACCATTAAAACCAATATAAAGGAAATTATCATATAATAAAGCTCCCTTTCGTCTATTTTCAGACATCCTCCTCTCACTTCTCCCTGTTAAAGGCTACCAGTGTTCTTATATATATTACTACAGCTTAGTTTTCCCATTGCCAAAGCTTACATAAGCAATTGTACAGTACATATTCATTTATGCCTTGCTTCTTTAACTCAGCCTAATATATGGGGAGAAAGGTAACATATTTACTTTTTTATACTCCATAGAATTGCAAATCACCAGGTGACTTCCTGGATTATGGTAGAATATCATTTCATTTACTTTCCATTTTTGCAGGGAAAATACATCATAAAAATTCTTATGTCCTTGAGAGAGGGACGGGACATTGTCCTGAGCCCAGACCATCAGAAATTTTTACACCTGGAACATGGAAAATATTATTTCAAAATCCCCCATCATGAAGATAGGAATACAGGGTCTGCTTAAAACCAAGGCTGAATCAGAATAACAGAGCACCTCATCCGCTTCACACCACCAGGCTGGCAAACACCAAAAAACTGGCATTAGCTATCCACTGCTGGAGAAGAGCAAAAGCCTGAAAGATCATGAGACACTTAGGGTGAAATATAAAGTTGGAGCAAAATTGCCTGGCAACCAACTCCTCACGTTCACTGCAAGGAAAAGGTAGACAAATTTGAAGCTGGAAATGCACTGAGGGTAACTATAGCAACAGCAAAAACCAAACCCATCTCAACATGTGACTAGACTGTCTCTCCCCCTCACATTTAATGCCAAGCAGAAAAAGAAGTATGCCTATTTCCAGGCCAGAAAATAATTTACCAATGTCACTATTGACATGCATACAATATCTGAAATTTAACAAAAAATTTAAGAAACACAAAATGCAAAAATAAACAAGTTATTGTAAAAACACAAAGCAATGAACAAAATCAGTTTTGGAGATCACTCAGATGTTGGAACCATCAGCCCAAACTTTTAAAGTTACTAAGATTAATGTGGTAAAAGCTCTGATAGAAAAGATATAGAACACACAAGAGCAGATACATAATGTCGGGAAAGAGAGGGAAACTACAACAAAGAGTTCAGTTGAAATGCTAGAAAAAAAAATGGTGACAGATGAAGAATGTCCTGAAAAGGCTCATCAATATGTATGACACAGATGTTGATAGAAGAATTGAACTTGCAAGAAGGTCAATAGAAATTACCTGAACTGAAGCACAAAGAGAAAAGAGAGAGCGAACAATACACAAAAGCTATAAGATAACATCAAGTGGTCTAGTATAAGTATAATTAGAATTCCCAGCAGGGAGAGGGAGAAAGAACAGAGAAGAAGAAATATTTGAAGTCACAATGGTCAATAGTTGAAGTGATAATAGCTTAGAAACATACAACAATAGAAGGTACCAAGCTATAGATCTAATCTAAGAGAATTCCAAACAAGGTGAGTACACACACACACACACACACACAAACTCCTAGATACATTATTCTTAAACAGATAAACCAAAGGTAAAGATGAAGTATTGAAGGTACTCAGAGGGGTAAAGAAAATACATTACATGCAGAGAAACAAAGATTTAACACATTAACTACCCTGTAAGTTGTATTTAACTCACACTAGTTTTGAGCCCAGGGCCTCATGAAGCATATATAACTCACACATTTCTTCACCTTTGGAGCCACAGGAACTGTTTTTCAAGGTGTATATAACTCATGCACAGAAAACTATAAAAAATGACAAATTTTTCATTAAATTAGAAAGGATCATTTGTTTTTGAAGTTTTTATTCTATTTTCATAATTAAACACTGTGGCCAAAAGGAAAAATTTTTTTCTAGTGTGCCAGTCAATGTGTTAAAAATACAGCAAACATTATATCAGAAATTATATAAGCAGAAAGACAATAAAGTGACATCTTTTAAAGTGCAAAAAGAAAATCAAATTTTAACTCAGAATTGTATACCCAGGGACACTGTCTCTCAAAAATAAAGGAGGAAAGACTTTTTTAAAAAATGAAAAACTGAGGGAATTTATTACCAGCACACCTGCATTACAAGAAATGTTAAAGGAAGTTGTACAGGAAGAAGAAATATGATAGGAGATAGCAACTTGAATCTACACAAATGAACATCTACAAAGATGGTCCAGAATCTATACAAAGACCTCTAACAACTCAATAATAAGATAAAAAGCCTAATTTAAAAAAATAGATAAAATTTGAACAGGCATTCAGATGCATGGATGGTGCATAAAGACATGAAAAAGATATTCGAGATTCATTAGCCATTAGGGTGATGCAAATTAAAGCCACACCGAGTTGTCACTATGCACTCATTAAAATGGTTAAAAATAGAAAGACTGACAATATCAAGTGTTGCAGGAAGGTAGAGCAATTGGAACTCTCTTATATAGCGGATGGGAATGTTTCCACTTTAAAATAGTTTCGACATTTCTTTTAAAGTTAAAATGACACATTCCATATGATTCCAAATTTTAATCTAGAGAGATGAAATAAATATTCACATAAGGATTTACATATGAATATTTATACCAGTTTTATTTATAAAAACCCCAGACTGGAAGCAAGCCAATTTCTACCAACAAGTGAGTTGTTAAACAAGTTCTGGTATGTTTGTATGATGAACTATAAGTCAAAATAAAATGAATAAATATTGAGACATGCAAAAACTGAATGAACTTCAAAATAATGCAGAAAAAAGAAGCAAATTGCAGAAGTTCACACTGTATGAACCCATATATATGAAACTATACGAAAGAAAAAGTATAATCTATAGTGCAATTAAGTGGACCAATAGTTGTCTGGGGTGGGGGTAGCAATTGCTTGAGAGCACAAAATAATTTTATGGTGATGGAAATGTTCTATGTCTTGACTATTTTACCACTTACATTTTGTATAAGTTGTTAAAATGCATCAAAATGTATACTTCATATAACCACATTATAGTATATTTAAATTATGCTTCATAAAATTTATTTTTTTAAAAAAAAGAATGCAAATTTTGGAAAAAATCAATTTAAGGGACAATGTTGTCCTGATAATGGAGATTTTAGAAACCCAGGAGTGTCATGGAAATCTGAGATTAAATAGGACAATCACATTATTTGGCCCATTTTACAAATTGGAAAAGTTACTAAATTCTTTAAGTCTTAATTTGTCTAAGGTGACACAGCAGATGGGACAGAAGTGATTAATTCAGAACTTAGAACTTACTGGGAAGAATGACAAGGCTAACTGAAGATGTGAGAGGATAGAAAACTTTTTTACAATTTTGCATAGATTTATCTTGGGGTATCTAGCTAAAAGTATTGATATTTTTAGTCATATTAATATCTTTCATTTCACAGATGAAATCCAACCTATTGCCTGTTTTTGTGAATAAAGTCTTATTGGAACACAGCCACACCCATTCGTTTACATAGTGTGTGTCTAATTTGCATGACTACAGTAAAATTGAATATTTACAACAGAGATTGTGTGGCCTATAAAGTCTAAAATATTTATTACTTATCCTTCTATAGGAAGTTTGTCAAATACTACTGTAGAAAAGTGGTTCCGTATATGAGTTCTCTGGTATAGAGCATATTTCATGATATTTTATGATATATGAAGTGATGATTGCAGAAATAACATTATGTGGTCGTTGACAATGTAACTTCTGGAGTCACTTAGGCTAGTTTTGCTTCCTGGCTCTGCTCATACAAGACGAGTGAACTTGGGCAGATTACTTAACCTCTGTGTTTTTCAGGTTCCCTGTCTAAAAACCATTAATATAATGACATCTACCTTATAGAGATGTTGTGAGAATTTACTAAGTCAATAAATATCAGCTACTTAGAGTAGTGACTAACACATAATGTCCAATAACTGTTAGCTAGCATCACCACCATCATCATTATGAGTATGATATTGTCATAGAAGAGGTCAAATAAAATTTCAGAATTAAAGGACTATTAAAATGTATTATAGTAATGATATTGAGAGAATAAAGACATGAAATTCAGAAAATATTTCAAATTTGGAATATTATCATTGATTCAACAATTATATTTTATTTTAAATAATTACTATATGCTTTTTAATTCTTACTTGATTTTATGTTCTTTGTTTACCAGAAAGGTCTTTTTATATTTTATTATTTTTTAATTTCAAAATATTAGGGGGATACAAATGTTTTTGTTACATGGATAGCTTTTATAATAGCCCTTAAGTCAGGGCTATTAACACTAATCCCCCAAATAGTGTTCATTGTAGCTGTTAGGTAGGTTTTTATCCCTCATCTCCTGTTCCCTCCCCCTTTCTTGATATGCAATAGCTTTTACTTCTCTCTGTGCCCAAGTTTGCCCATTGACTAGTTCCAAATTATCAGAGAATACATGTGGAGGTTTTCTTTCTATTCTTGAGATACTTCACTTAGGATAATGGACTGCAGTTCCATCCAAATTAATGCAGAAGACATTAATTTATTTATTTTAATGGCTGAGTAGTATTCCATGGTATGTATATACCACATATTGTTAATCCATTCAGGACTTGATGGGCTCTTAAGTTGATTCCACATCTGTGTGATTATGAATTGTGCTGTAATAAACATTTGAGTATAGGTGTCATTTTGATTAAATGACTTCTTTTCCTTTGAGTAGATACCCAGAAGTTGGATTGCTAGATCAAATGGTAGGTCTACCTTTAGTTGTTTAAGGAATCTCCATACTGTTTTCTATAGAGGGTGTACTAATTTGCAGTCTCACCAACAGTGTATAATTGTTCCTTTCCCTCTACATCCATGTAAGCATTTATTATTTTTTGACTTTTTTATAACAGCCATTCTGACAGGGGTAAGATGATATCTCCTTATGGTTTTAATTTGTATTTCCCTGATGATTAGTGATGTTAAGCATTTTTTCATGTTTATTGGTCATTTGTCTATCTTCTTTTGAAAAGTTTCTATTCATGTCTTTTGACCACTTTTTAATGGGTTTTTCGTTTTTTTTTTTCCTTGCTGATTTGTTCTTTGTAGATTCTGTATAGTAGCCCTTTATCAGATGTATAGTCTGTGAACATTTTCTCCCATTCTGTATGTTGCCTGTTTGTTCTGTTTCTTACTTCCTTCGCTGTGCAGAAGATTTATAATTTAATCAATTCCCATTTATTTATTTTTGTTGTTGCTGTAATTGCTTTTGGAGTCTTAGTCATAAATTCTTTGCCTAGGCAAATGTCTAGAAGAGTTTTTCCTACTTTTTCTTCTAGAATTTTTATGGTTTCATGCCTTACACTTAAGTCTTTTAACCATCTTGAATTAATTTTTTGTAAGTGGTGAGAGATAAGGGTCCTATTTCATTCTTCTGCATGTGGCTATCCAATTTTCCAAGCACCATTTACTGAATGGGGCTTCTTTTCTCTAGTTTATGTTGTTGTGGCTTTGCCAAAGATCAGTTGATTTTAGGCATATGGTTTTATATATGGGTTCTCTGTTCTGTTCCATTGGTTTATATCTCTATTTTTGTACCTATGCTGTTTTACTTATTATAGCTCTGTAATATAGTTAAAGTCTGGTAGTGTTATGCCTCCAGATTTGTCCTTTTTGCTTAAGATTTCTTTGGATATTTGGGCTCTTTTTTGGTTCCAAACAAAGCATCAGATTATTTTTTCTAGATCGTGAAATATGACATCAGTTTTTTCATGGGGATTGCATTGAATCTGCAAATCACTTTGGTCAGTATAGACATTTTAACAATGCGCATTCTATCAATCCATGAGCATGATATGTTTTTCCATTTGTTTGTGTCATCTGCAATTTCTTTCTTCAGAGGGGAGCAGCTGCTCCTGAGAATCTCAGCTCATTCACCCTTTGGGCACCCATGTCACTTTTTAGCAAGGGGTGGGGGAGTGATGGGGGAGGAAAAGAGTCTGGATGGAGGAGAGCTGGCACTCTGGTCATCTTTGTCCCTCTCCCAGGACAGCAGCCCACTCAAAATGTCCAAGTTCTGGAATCACACAGATCCCCTGAGACCCACCAGCTGATAGGTTTGCAGAGGACCTGTTCTCCTATGCCGGGAACTCTCCTTCTTAGTGAAAGGAAAGAGAGGTCCCTAAATGGCACTTTTGTATCCTACTCTGGAATGTTGACCTGGCAGGGGAGAGGCAGGTGCACTCACAGCCTGTAGTACAGCTGTCCTATCTTGTCCCATTCCCCTGTGATTGTCACTGTTCAAGTTGATGCTGAATGACATTTTTTGGTGTATTGAGTTATTCCCCAGATTGTTGCTGGAAGTTCAAGTTGGGGGCTGTGTGGGGCCCTCTCCATGGAGGCCGGCATGGATTCCTTTGCCCAGGATCTCCCTGTAGAGGTGACAGTGGCAGCTGGGTGAGGCTATTTAGGCAGCGGTCATGAGTATCTGGGATATGGGTGTTTCCTCAAACCAGGTCCAGGTACAATGGAGGCTTGAGGCTTGTGGGGTCCCTGGCAAAGTGTTGGTCCTCAGGGTGGTTCTGAGGGCCAAGCAGCAGTGTTGGAGACTCAGGGATCAAGTCTTGGCATCAGGAACTATGCTGGAATCTCAGGGGCAGTGTCACAGACCAGTGGGATCTCTAGAACCACAGGGGCAGAGCTTCAGTCCTAGGCACTGTGAGTGCATCAGAGCTGTAACTGGGAACTGCGGAAGCAGGACTGCAGAGGTGAGGGGCTGTTCCACCAGTGTGGGTACTGCAGATGCCCAGTCACATAGGCAGAAGTCAGTTACAGCAGCTCAGGGAGGGCCGGGGCTGCTGGACAGCCTGGATTCTTCCTATTACCTAGGTCCCACTGAAGCAGTTGCCCAAGGTTTCCCAGGAGGTGCCTAGAGCCTGAGATATCCTTCAGCTCAGATTCTGCTCTGGGGGTGAGGAGGGATGCTCGACTCCCAAACACAGGGCACAGCATGTGGGCAGGAGTTACTTCCAGCAGCCCAGTGGCCATGGAGTTTGGCCAGGGACGCTGGATGGCCTGGGTCCTCTCCCTCCCTAGGTCCTACTCAGGCAGTTGCCCAAGGCTTCCCAGCTGGTGCCTGTGACTCCTGAGGCTCCTTCTCTGTTCAGATTCCACAGGGGCAGTGGGGTGGGGAGGGGGAATGACACTTGGCTCCCAGTCACAGGGCATGGTACAGGGGAGCGTTCTCTCTGCCCGCTCACTCCCCAGCTCACTGGGGATGATGAAAAGGCTACTGCTGCAAAGCTGAGTCCTGTGCAGACCTGACACCAAGCATGTGAGAGCTCAGGATGGTGTCAGCTGCAGAAACCCGGGATCAGCAGCTACCAGATCCCTGCTGCATCTGCTCTATGATGTGACGTCTCTGCTACCTCCTGGTCTTGCCAAGCAGATCACCCTGCATCTCTCTTCCCTGCTTTGGGTATCTCTGGTCACTTCACTGACGATTCACAATGCTCTTTGAGACAGTCCATCCATGGGTGAACCTCTACCCTCAACCTTTGATCTTCTGGAGAGCAGCAAGTACAAGCTGCATCTAGTCCATCATCTTGGCCCCCTCCCAGAAAGTTCTTTTTTTTTTTTTTAACTTTCAAAGTTTTGAGCAGTTCTATGCATATAGTGGTTATTCAATATTTATTAGCTGATCAATGAATGAATAAAGTAATTGTCACCATTTATTGCACAAGACATTAGAAATGAAGCATCATTCATGTTTAACAGAAAGTTAATTGGAATAACTAGCTGTTTTGATTAAGCACCTTTCTCGGTTATTTAAATCCTTTGGAAGCACTGAACTTGGCTGTGATATAAAGGGATTACTTCTGTTGAGGACATGAATTAAGATACATTTGTTTGTGCTTAATTAGACGAGGACCTTTCATTAATAGACACTTTACTGAATTCAAATTACAACACTGTTATTATAGAAAGTGAATGCTGAATTCCTTTCTTACAAAGCCTTTATACAATGATCATCTCATTGCATCTCTCAGTTGAAAGGTATTTTTATTTTCAGTGCAGTTTCTTATTTTGATACTTATTTGATAAGGTAAACAGAGTAAATTCTATAAATTTCCAAAAACAGAGTTTAAAACATTTAGTTAAAAATTTAGCTAAATGACAAGAAAGATTCATTTCCTTCTTTTTCTAGCGAAGTACAATGAACGTCTTTCTGATTTTCATTTTGGCATTTATGTTTAAAGTTGATGGAAGAGATGTTTCCATAAAATATACTGCATTAGTAGACGATAGTAACTAGTTGATTCATATACTAATTCCAAGCAGATTGCTTATCACATGAAATTAATCATTCACAGTGAAGATTCATCCTGGAATTGTTACCCATGAGAGAGCATAATGTGCTTTTTCTCTATATTCCTGCTTGGATAGTAAGAGCATATCCATATTGATTTGTAACAGTCAATACCATGGTAACATATGAGTGTTCACTCTTTTGTATAAAACAATTACACTTTGAAATAATCTTTTGAGAAAACTGGAAGGCACTGTGGTGAATGTATCTTTGAGAGTAATGTTCTGTGCTAATGAAAAAAATAAATGACCAATGCTTATAGTCTGAAAAATATTCTATGTACTAAAATTAGAGACATCTTCAATATTCTAATATTTGCTTACAGACAGGGGAATAAAGGTGACATATTAATATATTTCTTAAGCAGACACTGAGGGTGTATAAAGCTGATTGCTATAAAGATCAAAAAGGAATTAAGTTGCAATTGATGAGAATTCATTCTTTGAAAGTAAAAATCAAATGTATCTGTATGAAAGAGAAATATGACATCTCTTTCCAGAATTTAAAACTATTAAAAAGTCATCAATACATATGAACAGAATGAGGAGAAAATTAACAAGCTAATTTTTATTTTTATTTTTTTTTTTATTTATTTATTTTTTTTTTTGAGACAGAGTCTCACTCTGTTGCCCGGGCTAGAGTGAGTGCCGTGGCTTCAGCCTAGCTCACAGCAACCTCAAACTCCTGGGCTCAAGCGATCCTCCTGCCTCAGCCTCCCGAGTAGCTGGGACTACAGGCATGCGCCACCATGCCCGGCTAATTTTTTGTATATATATATTTTAGTTGTCCATATAATTTCTTTCTATTTTTAGTAGAGACGGGGTCTCGCTCTTGCTCAGGCTGGTCTCGAACTCCTGACCTCGAGCGATCCACCCGCCTCGGCCTCCCAGTGTGCTAGGATTACAGGCGTGAGCCACCGCGCCCGGCCACAAGCTAATTTTTAAAATGTGTTTGTTAGAGCCTATTAGTCCTGAACATTGAGATACTTTGTATTTTTTTATTTTATAAGAGAATATGAAAAATATTTCAGTAAAATGGTTTTAATGGGAAAATGCTATCTATAAATCACTGTCATGTTTTATTAATTAGAATAAAATATTAAAGTAATAAACATTAGTATAATTGCTGGTAGGATAATAAGCTAAACCTCTATCTTATCTTTCCAAACTTTTAGCTTCCTTCTAATTCAGGGTAATAAATATCCTCATGTATGTAGTATATTTTATATGTATATAAGTGTGCATGTGTGTGTGAATACGTAGATGCATCAGTTTGAGAATTGTGAAGCTCTATAAGTTGTACAGTATAATTTTGTGTCATAATTTAATATATTGATTTTGAAATGTTCACTCCACTTAGCATATCTCAGGTCTAGCTAGATATGCTAGCTAGAGTTTTTCTGCTTCTGGTATCTCTAATTCTAAAATTCTTTTCAGAAATCAATCTCCATAGCTCCAATTCTTGACTTATTGCCTATCTGTCTTTTAATTAACTCTAAGCAGCTCTTACTCTCCCTACTGAATCATATTTATTAACTTGTATATATCGAACCATCCTTGCATTACTCATATAAAGTCAGGAATGTTGTTGATTGTGGTGAATTATCCTTTTGATGTACTATTGGATTCAATTTGATAGTATTTTGTTGAGGATTTTTGCATCTATGTTCATCAGGTATATTGTTCTGTAGTTTTCTTTTTTTGTTTCGTTCTTTCCTGACTTTGGTATCAGAGTGATGCTGGCTTTGTAGAATGAGTTAGAAAAGATTTCCTCCTTCTGGACTTTTTAGAACAGAGTCAGCGGGACTGGCACCAGTTCTTCTTTATATGTCTGGTAGAATTTGACTGCAAATCCATCTGGTCCTGAGGTGTTTTTTTGGTTGGGAGATTTTTTTTTTTATTACTGATTCAATCTTGCTATTCATTCGAAGCCTTCTTAGAGAAATAAAAAAAAAAATGTCAGACTGAAATTATGATGTATTTCCATAAAGTTACATCTCTACCTACCTCTCCCACCCCCTCTATGCATACCTCTCCCACGTCCTCTTCCATCTCCTGCACTTCTTCTGTCTCTGCCACCCCTGAGACAAGACCAACCCCTCATCTTCTTCTTCATCCTTTGCCTACTCAATGTGATGATGATGAGGATGAAGACCTTTATGATGATCCACTTCCACATAATGAATAATAAAGATATTTTCTCTTCCTTTTGAGTTTCTTAACATTTTCTTTTCTCTAGCTTACTTTATTGTAAGAATACTATATATAATACATCTAATGTGAAATATATGTGTTAATCAACTCTTTATGTTATTGTAAAACTTCTGGTCAACAGTAGTATATTAGTTAAGTTTTGGAAGAGTCAAAAATTTGTCTTGGATTTTCAACAGTGTGGGTGTTCAGCACCTCTGACCTTCACATCATTGTTCAAGGGTCAACTCTATGCATGCATATATATACACATACGTATACACACACATATATACACATACATATGTGTGTATGTGTTTGCCTCTTTTAAAATAATAAAAAGATTTTTAAAAAATATTAGTTTTGTGATTATTAAAAAAACATGACCATGTGAACAGATTCCTACAAACCCTCCCTCCCATGGCTTTGGAAGGGGCCCATTCAAATGAGGGTACAAGAAGCTTAGGCTTCTTTAACTTCTTAGTACATGTAGATGTTCTTAGTCCATTATTCTTCTCTCAACACATTTTCTTTCCTAGCAGTGTTAGCTATTATTTCTGTATTTATTTTATCTGATTCTTTGGCATAGATCTACAGAAATAACGACATGCTAGATACACTGACCTGAGTGTCCCCTTGGGACATCAAATATAATGTGCCTAAACTAAGTACATTCTCTTTCTTAGATTCCTTTTTCCCATTTCTTAGTATTTTGTACCTCATTCCTTATATACAATTATTAATACTTTTATGATATTCTTTGAATGATTCATCTCATTTCCAATCCCACCCTTTTTAATCTAGAACAATTTTCTTAAATCTCTTTTCTGGATTTTTAAATATTCTTTAGTACATACTATATCCTAATTGAGGTCACCAGCTACAATGTTTATCCCACCAATACAGAAAGCACACATTGCCTGTGGGTTAATGTTTCTTCCACGTGACTCTAATCATATTATTCATTTACTTATGTATCTTTAGGTCTTCCCTACTATCTAAATTTACCTCTCTCTCTCTCTGCAAAGTAGAACTGGCAGAAAAAGAAAGAAAACTTAAGAAAAAAAGGGTAAAACCAGAAAAGTTAAGTGTTTGCGCCAAGTTCATTATTGGTAAATAAGATTTAGGATTTAACTCAGGCATTCTGGTTCCACAGGAGTACTCTTCAGTTCTATGCTATTCTGCTTTCTTTAAGTACTATTGAAAAAGAATTAGTTATTTAGATGTTGTATCTGAAAAAAATTATACAGAACTTAGGCTATTTGAGACAAAGAGGCAGACATATGAAAGAGATAATCGGCAATTTCATCACGCAGTATCTAGCTATGTATTTCTTTTTATTTTTACTGATTGGTATTTGTTTGGTTTTATGAATCTGAGAAGTGGTACCTTTCAGGAATTCTGTTTAAGTGTTTAACATGTGCTTTATAAAGCTAGTGGGGCCAAGTGCAATTGTGCCTGATTCCTATCCGGGGTCTGCTTTTTAATGATAAGATGATTTGTCTAACAACTTCAGTAAGGGAGTAGGGGGCAGTATTGCTACATTGGAATTGGCCTGACTTCTGGAAATCACCCAGGCAAAATTACCTAAGAGTTTTCTATAGATCAAAAGTGAGTGATGCATCAAAGAAAAATAACCTGAGGCCAGTTTAAATCCAATAAGAAAATTGTCTGAGGAGGAATGCGAACCTAAGAAGGAGTGAAGTGAAATTGCTAAAAAGGAGGACCCAAGAAAAATGCATGTCCCATGTTTCATTAAGTGCAGTCAAATATCCCCATTGGGGGTCCCTGAAGAACCTTTGAAAGTGTCCAAGAGAGGGAAAAAAAGACATCTTTAAATACACACTAGACTCAGAGAACACAAATCCATCTTAGCAACTTATCAATTTGTGTAGAACATTCCTCCCCACTTAACTTCCTCTTTCTGATGGACCTGGTTTGAAAACACATTCAGCTGACTGAGAGAGATGGAAGTAGGAGTACACTCTTCTCTCCCACATCAAGTGACCAGCCAGCCAGGGAGTAAGAGAAGAAGAGGAGCAGTTTTATCATTAAATCAATCAGAGTCTTCATTATCACTGAGATGGCACATTTTCAATTACTTCTTTGAGCCTATTTTGAATCTTAAATAACTATAGGTTTTTCTATTGCCTAACATTGATTAGAAAAGTCATAGTATGCAAGTAAAGAGATATTGAAAAATAAAATAAATTTTCTTTTGTAAATAAATCCTATGATTTCTTCTTATTCAACATATCAGTTACACATCATTAATTTATTCTCAATTTAATACATTTAACCGGGATATTAAAATAGGCTCATTTATTCAACTTCTTAATCAGTATATCCAAGATATTCACATCCCTGGAAGATAACCTCTTAATTTATCTGGAAAAAAAGTATTTCTCTTTATTGGACCCAATTTTGCCATGTGTGCCCCTCTGGACTAATATCATTAACCATAAAAATGGTAAATACTGATTGCACTACTGTGTCTGGCAGAGAGGATGGGGTTAGTTTGATTGAGTAAGACTGATTAGTGTCAGTCCTAAAAGTGAAAATAGAGCCAGCTTTGAGGAAGTCAGATATGCTAGTTAGGGAAGAGATGAATATATAAATCAAAGCAGCATTATAACCTCAGGAGGACTGCTCAATGGATGCTAGGAGATAGCAACAGAAGTCACCTTACTCTATTTCCCTCCATTTTTGGATTCATTGAAGTTCTGCCTAATATCTATCTAGAATCTAAGTACTTCTCGCTCTACCCACCATTAATGTATTAGCCACAATCAGCTCTTGCCTTTCCTGAACTACAATGCTTTACCTTTAATGTCAAGCTGCTATCCTCTGTTTCCGTGTGTGTGTGTGTGTGTGTGTGTGTGTGTGTGTTGCTTTGTTGGATTCATCCTTTATGAACATGTTGTGTGTTATTCCATATGAACCAAGGAGAGCTGTCATTTAAATTATTCCTCTTTCTTTTCAAACTTGCTATATCCTTTACCATAATTTTATTCATTTCCCATTCTTCATCCCTTGGATTTTGGTCAAGTCCATACGTGAATGCCATGGTGGTTCCCTTTTTATTTATCTTTCTCCTCCTTCCTTATCTTTGACTCAAGCTAGCCATTTGGGGAATAATAGCATGGGGATAGTGTGAGGGAGGTCATCTGGGGACAACCATGGCTTTAATTCAGGATTGTTGACTGGAGTCCTAAGTTTCTTAAGTCCATTATCCTCTAGGACACAGCCTCTCTTAGTTGTTTCCACTCAGCTGGTTGATATGACTCATAATAAAGCCCTTTCATTCATGGGGCCTTTAAGTTATGATAAGTTACTTTTCTTCCCTACTTTGTTACAATGTATTTGAAATATCTTGTTAGATAAACGCCTGACATAAATTGTAAAAGCTGATGATTATAATCTCTCCTTCAGTTCTAATTTCCTGAATTTATAATGTGCCAAACTGAGGCAATACCTACCCATATTTTTTCTATGACCACCCATCTTTATATTTTAGAGAATCATTAGACGTGCCCATTATGAACCTAATTCATACTTTAAGGGATCCCTTAACCCTCCCCCACTTCACTTTGTCTAAAGAGATATATGTAAACATGTACCTCTATACATGTTGTCTCTCTATATTTTAGTTCAAATTTCAGAGTACTTGACCACTTTTCAATACATACATATATAATATATGTATTTGGGGTTGTTATCTCTTTTCTGCTTCCATTAAAGAAGAGTTTCTTTGCCTATTTTTTGCTCATTTTGTTGTATTTTATAGAATTTGAGGGAAGAGAGCTAAAAAAATCTCACATTTTCAATTTTAGACCTCCATTTATAATTATTTATTAGTACCACTTATTAAGAATCATTCTTATAGTACCGATTTTCTTAAACTAATCTGATTATGACTACATGCACTATTTTAGACTTTTACAAAATTTCTTTTATCCTCTTGGAAACAATTATGAATCTATTGATTTCAATCTCAGTTCATAAAAATGCTCATCTTCAGTGTCATTTTCTGTCTTTACTGATAGCACAGCAAAGTGTTTCAAATAAAATACCTACCTAGGGAGATGTACTAGCCAAATTTTAAAATTTGGCTTTAAAATCTCATTTTTTTTCTTTCTTTAAAGGTCTTTACTTGAAGATGTATTTACTTGGCTAAAATATGACTTGAGATTTACAGCTAATTTGTGCAGAAAAATGCCTAGTCTATATAAATATTCAAGGCAGTAATAATGGGAAGAAATGTAGAGAATACCTTGTATCTTATTAGTGGTCAGTGGTTCTTTTTACATTATGCTATAGATAAAATACCTTATAGTAGACATGACAAAGAAGAAAGTATTTTCCTTTCCATAAATATAAAAAGAATCCTAATGTTTCCATTTCTACATATTTATATGTTCCTCCTCTTCTCAGGATTTATACTGAGGAAATGAAATGTTCCATTTTTGATAAGGAAGACTTATTTAAATATTTTGAATTTCCATGTTTCAGTATCTGACAAAGTTATCACTTAGAGCATTTTTTGTACATCATCAATTTCTAAACATAGGTTGCCAAACAACATGCTTTGTCATTTAACTTAGATAGTATAGATTACAGACTTATTCTAGTATGCTTTATTACTTTTGATATAAATGTAATGTTTTCTTAAAATGGCATCCAACGGTGTTAAACTACTGAATTACCAAAATCATTTCCTTTTAAGGTAGTCCTGATACAAGGATGCTAAAGGTGAAGAAGTCTCCAGTGTGATTCTTGTTTCCTGGTACTATTTTTGCTAACATCTATTAGAATATTGTAACTGATAAGGCTACATTCCTTTCTGTAAGTGAGAAATATGCTTGTTTTGTGTTTAAAGGCTTGATCCTGCTTACAGCTCAGCTTCCTCCCTTTATAAAAAAACATTCCATCTCAGATTACTAACATGCCAACTTGTGCTGCCTGTTGCTATGGTTTCCCAGCAGTCATTGGCTATGCCCTGTTGCTTGAAATTATGCTTAGGCATGTCCTCACAGAATTTCATCTTTCTATCGTAATTTTGGTTGTTGTTCTCAAGTTTGCATAAAATAGTTATTCAGCAACCCTTTGCAATCCACTTTTATACCGACTTGGCAGCAGGATTGAATGTGTCCCAAAGATTGTTTGGCTCAGGATTTATGGGAGCTTGTCTTGTTAATGGTGGACCCTAGGCTTGTAATATCCCTACTGTTCGTGGAGTTGAACAAATGACATGATCCCTGAATCTGTTTTAATGTCATGATGAATCTGAAGCATGCTATTTACCTAAGAGGAGTTTCAATGGTGACATAGCTGTTGGTTTCATCCAAGGGCTTACCTTTTGTTCATTGTGACATGGTGCAAGTACTGACATTTGGAGTGACATCTGTGATAATCTAGGCCTCCCAGTCAAATCATAAATTGCATACTTACTATACCATTCTATGCACTATTAGCTTGGCTACCAGCATTTTGCTCTGTTGGTATCATATTTTGTTAGCTGGTATTTCTGGGAACATGCTGGCTTTCTTTATATTCTCTATTTACTGGACAGCATACTGTTTTAGTGATATGTTGCCAAAATAGTAAAGTTCAATAATCAATTTTTTTTTGTTCCATCTCCAACAAAAATCTTATGCTCTTAAGCTATGATACAGCCTCCCACATCAGTGGACTTTAGACTCATTATCACTATCAACATCATTGAATAATAATTACCAAACATTCTTTAAAATAAGATTCTTTAAAATAGAAGTACTGAATCAAAAGGAAAGAGGTGAAACTTGGTTTTGATTTTTGAATCAAATAATTTAATTTGTTTTTGATTAGTTGTTTGTTTTCTACCAAAAGTTAATTTTTACCTGATACTCTTCTCAATAACAGAGAATCAAGGGAAAAATTAAAAAAAGCATGTAGAGTTATATGAATTCAGGCTGAACAATAGCAAGATTAATCTACATAAGATAAATATTATATGAAGTTATGCACTCACATATTTTACACATATATATTCATGTTAAAGACTAAAAATATGATCTGCTAAGACATTTCTCTTTCTCTCAAATACGTAGTCTTAATTCATGTTCATTTGCTCCTTGGGAGTATCTTATAATTAAATTTACAAGACTAGTTTTTAGATGTGGAGAAATAAAATTATAATCTCACAGCAGCCATATTAGATAACAAAGTAAAAAATGCATGTTGAGGATGGCAGAAGAATAAGAAAGTCCATATGAGCCTGACATGATATGTTTGATTTCTTCCATACTCAGATAGTTACCTAAGAGAGAAGACATTTTTATTTGGCTTGACTGTGTTATAGCAGCCAAATGGAACATGAACTGATGTACCCTCTTAGACCCAGGCCCACAGTTATCTGCCTTGTATGCCCAGCATTGGCTCTACCTCCATTTCTTGAACTGTGACCTCTTATCCTCCTGCCCTCCAGGAAGTTACAGGCTACCCCGTGGCTGTTGTCTGCATGGCTTACAGTTCATCTGACCTACGGCTGCTACCAAACCTCTCAGATTCCCCAGAGGGAAGGAGCTTAAAAACTCTCTCCGTTGATTAACACTGCTTCTAGCCTTTTTTTTTTCTTTTAAATATTCTGAAATTTTTCATTTCAGAATATTAAGGGAGTACAAATGTTTTTGTTACATGGATAGCTTTTATAATGCTTTGGTCAGGGCCATAAGTATGTCCATCACCTGAATAGTGTTCATTGTACCTGTAATATAGGTTTTTACCCCTCCTCTCCTCCTGATTTCCAAACCCTTCCTGGTTTCCAAAGATTTTTACTTCTTTCTGTGCCCACGTGTCCCCATCAATTAGTTCCAAATTATTAGCAAGCTCTATATTTAATTTAGCCATGGCTAGAAAGTATAACTTCATTATTGGTTAAAAAAACACAAAACAACCTTAAAAGCATGATAGATATTTGACATAGATAATATGAGAGGACAACCCATGAACTAGCTGGTTCGTTCTGTCGAAAAATGGTTAAGAAAGAAGTTATCAGATGTTTGCCTATTACCTTAAAATTTAATTTAATCTAAATGTATTCTACCAGGTGGGTGGTTTGTGCTTGTAATCCCAGCTACTCGGGAGACTGAAGCTGAAGAATTGCCTGAGGCCAGGAGATCAAGACCAGATTCGGTAACATAACAAGACCCTTCTCTAAAAAAATGGGGAAAAAATTAGCTAGACATGATGGTGTGCACCTGTGGTCCCAGCTACTCAAGAAACTAATGCAGGAGAATCTTTTGAGCCCCAGAGTTCAAGGTTGCAGTGAGCTATGATTGTGCCACTGTACTCTAGTCCATGTGACAGAGAGATAAACTGTCTCTAAAAAATAAAAATAAAAATAAATGTATTCTGTATCTTAGCACTATGAATTTGAGGTTCTAAGTCCTTTTGTTAATCAGAAGAGCTTTTCTAAAATGTTAAAAAAGATTGGTATTAATATTATCAAGGATTCTTGATTTGTAACCTCTAGATTATAGTCTATAGAGGATGTTAGTTATAAGAAATCAAATTTATTAGGATATTTGCAATGTAAAACCATATTAACTCAAAATTTTAAACCCTTTTTCTATAAGGGGTAAATTTTACACCACACACTTGGTGATAAATTAGCTCAAGTTAACTCCAACAAAACAAATCTGTATAAAAGGACAGTACAGAATTTCTTCCTAGTGGGAATATGGGTAAAGTTCTATTTCTCCTCCTAGAATATGATTACTAGTAAAATTAAAAAATAAGTAAAATAAAGATGGGCTTGAATATGATACAGATGTTCAGCTTATCATCATATAAGGTTTTAAGAATGTTCAATGAGATAAGGGCACTAACAGAGGACTATTTCTTAGACTCAAACGCTCGGCACTGAGGCTGTTAATGTTGAGTTCTTATCAATAATGCTGCTTTTATGATGTATAGCATTTTCTATTATTTTATATGCACATTTCTGCCTTTGCTGTTTTGTGGTGATTAACACAAAATTTGGAGCCAGAAGTACTGGACTGTAGTCTTATTCTACAACTTGTTTATTCTGTGGCCTCAACTACGTCACTTCAATTTTCTGATTCTTCTATTTTCTTTTCTGTAAAATAAGGAGGCATTGTGTGAGAATCAAATGGGGAAAATTTTGACAACAAAAGATTTAAACTATAAGGTATTAACACAAGTGTTAATTGCTAATTTAATAGTTAAGCTTCATCTCACAGGTTTCTGATGATGGCATGTAGTCTAAAGGTGAAACTATTTTCTACAAAAGCACAAAACCACATTTATTTTACTCTAGATATTAGAAATATTATCTTAGTCACTTAAAATTTATGACATCAAGTAATCACATGAATGCAACCATTTTTAAAGAAAAATACATTTTTATTCAAAAATGTTCCTCTATTTGCAAATCATTTTCTGCTGTTACTTCCAGGTTTTCAACTTAATATTTAAAAATTTTTATTGTTTTAAACATTTTTCTCTTCATCAAAATAATCAATAGTCATTATGAAAACATAATAAAATATAAATAAATGTAAAGACACTGGAAAAAAATTATCTGTTATATTGGAAAAAGAACGGATTTGGGCTCAAATCCCATCGTTGTTACTTTCCTACTCTGAACTTTGGAAAATATTATTCAATTATTTTGTGCTTTTAATTTACTAATTATGGCCGGGCGCGGTGGCTCACGCCTGTAATCCTAGCACTCTGGGAGGCCGAGGTGGGCGGATCGTTTGAGCTCAGGAGTTCGAGACCAGCCTGAGCAAGAGCGAGACCCCATCTCTACTAAAAACAGAAAGAAATTATATGGACAGCTAGAAATATATATAGAAAAAATTAGCCGGGCATGGTGGCGCATGCCTGTAGTCCCAGCTACTCGGGAGGCTGAGACAGGAGGATCCCTTGAGCTCAGGAGTTTGAGGTTGCTGTGAGCTAGGCTGACGCCACGGCACTCACTCTAGCCTGGGCAACCGAGTGAGACTCTGTCTCAAAAAAAAAAAAATAAAAAAAAATAAAAAAAAAATAATTTACTAATTACATGACAAGGGCTATAATATTCATTTTTCCAAGATATTTTGTGTGAGTGACATGAGTTTATGCATGTAAAATACTTTCTATAGTATGTAGCACATAAGTGCTTAATAAGTGATAACATTTATCATTACAAGACTACCATTTCCCATGGAACTATGTTAACATTCTTATTTCTTTATTTAGCATTTTAAAAATTACTTTTTAGCTATAATAAAATCCAAAATTTTAACTTCTTAAAAGAACAAAAATTATCAATCTAAAAGTACTTTTCATATCATATGGCTCCTTAGTCTTCAGTTTAGTGTTTCATATGCCTAGAGATTAAATAACAATCCCCAGGCATTTTTACCTTTTGGATAAGCTTTGGTTTCTTAATCTCACATTCAAAATTTGAAGGCCAGAATTAGATATACTAAGCTTAAAGTGGTTGGACTCATGAATATTGGAATGAGACTAATCTCGGTCTTTGTCTAAACAGTATGTTTCTATTAATAGAACCTCTTTTTCAACTTCCACTTTTACCCTTATAACCACAAGAGGGTGGCTTCTGGTTAAGTTTGTATTGCACTGAAACACGCAGAGAGTTGCTAAGCAGTTTTCTCTCACCTAATATTTAATATCTGTTTTTAAATTGCACACATAAATATAAAATTTTATATTTATTCTTTTTTTTTTTTTTTTTTTTTTTGTTTGTTTTTCAGCTCATTAAGGGGGTACAAAAGATCAGGCTATATACATTGCCCATGCCTCCCCATCCCCCCAAGTCTGAGCTTTAGTTGTGTCCATTTCCTAGACAGTGCACATCACTCTCATCATGTAGGTGTGCACTCCTCCCCTCCCCCCACCCCATCCCCCCAAGAGAGAACTTCAAACGTGTCCATTCCCCAGGCAGTGCGCATCGCACTCATCAAGTAGGTATACACCCATCCCTTCCACCCAGCCCCGACCTCTGTCCAATACCCAATTGGTGTGAATCCCAAATGTGCACTCAGGGAAACCAGTTTGCTGGTGAGTACATGTGGTGCTTGTTTTTCCATTCTTGGGATACTTCACTTAATAGAATGGGTTCCAGCTCACTCCAGGAGAACCAAAGAGATGCCATATCGCCATCATTTCTAATAGCTGAGTAATATTCCATGGTATACATATACCACATTTTGCTAATCCATTCATGAATCGATGGGCATTTGGGTTGTTTCCACATTTTTGCGATTGTCAATTGTGCTGCTATAAACATTCGGGTGCAGGTGTCTTTTTTATAGAATGACTTTTGTTCTTCTGGGTAGATGCCCAACTTTATCTTCTTTGCTTTAGCTCATTATTTTAGCTTATTTTCATATATTTTTGTTCTAATCCTGTCATCTAATATTTTAACAATCTTTCCTACTTTGTAACATTGATGTGATTGCCTTATATATCTTTAGAAATACTGTTGATTTTTTAAAAAGTTAAATAGAACAAAGCAAAAACGTAATCCTATGACATATCACTAGAGCAGTTTCTGCAGGTTGACACCATTTCATTAATCAATACTCATTTTTGAGAGGGTTGCTCAAATGGCAATGAATCTACATGCCTGTAATATAAACCAGTATCTATCCACCTTATCTATAATGCTATTAAAATTTTGCCAAAGGTAGACTAAAGTAAAAACATGCTATTTATGCAGCAGTCACTTTATCCAATGGTCTAAAGAGCTAATCAGGATGTAGCAAATCAATTTATTTTTACCTGATGTCTTTTAGTAAGGATGATAATTAGCAATATTACTTTTGTATAATTTAGCAAATTTATTTAATAATCCACTGAGGAATGTTTATGTTGACATCAAACATATTGGTTTGATATGATAAATTCTAGAGTCCATAATTTTTTGTATTGAAAAGTCCATTTCCATTATTTCCATTCAATAAATTTATTTTCCTTTGAACCAAATGTCATATTATTGTTTTTATTCCATAAAATAATAACTATATATGGAGCATCCACTATGTACTGAACTCAATAACAGTACAATGCTGAACTAGAGAGATAAGTTCCCTTTCCTCATGAAATTTACATTGCAGGAAGCTAGACAGAAAATAAATGTATCACCTAATACTTTAAAAAAAGAAACCTAGAAGTAAGTAGAATTAGGAAGGAAAAGAACAGATTACTATGATAGAGAATAATAGAGGCAGTTTTAAAGAGATAAATGACAATAATTATCTAAGGGAGTAATATTTTAGATTAAAAGGGCCAACTAAGTGAAGAACCAGGAAAAAATAATTTCAGATAGACAGAACAATACAAAGGCCTTAGACAGAAAATATTTTATCTTTTCTGGAATGGGACAGAAAGCCAGATGACTAAAGTGTAATAAAAAAAGAGACAGTGACATGAGATGAAGTTGAAGATATAGTTAGGGGTGAGATCACCAAAGGACCTGAAGGCTTCTGGTAAGGAGTTCAGATTTTACTGTGTACACTGAGGCTCCATTAATAGACTCCAACTGGGCAGTGACTTGCTCACCATAGCATTTGAAAATTATTTTTCTGACAGCTGAGTACAGGGAGGATTGGTAGAATGCTCAAGAACAGAAAAAGAAGAAAAACTAGTTATGAAGAATTGTAATATTCCAAAGAAGATATAATTAATAAATTATTTTAGTTTAATTTGCCCAAGAGAAAATATGTGTCAATTATAAAATGACCAAATCTTTAAAAATAATTTATAAATATGCTGAAAGGTCAATTTGCCAAATTCATCAATTTATTGACAATATTATTTATTCATAAAGTTTAGAGGTATTTTGAAAGAAATGAATGATTTTAATAAACTTTGAAGATTCCTGAGATATATTGTCAAACAATTTAATTTTTAATTTGTCTATTTTTATCTTCAGTTTATTTTTAATTTGTTATGATCCATTTTACTCTGGGAAGCCAAAATTAAATATATGACTGATCATTCTACTATTGTCTGGTTTGGGACTAAGAATGTCTTCTGCATTTCCAATGACAAGGTTTGGGCATATATTGAATATTGGGACTTCAAAATAAAAGAGTTGCTATCTTCCAATAAATTTTCAGTCACATATGTATTAAGTTCAATTTGGTTAATAATATTTGAGGATTTCTTAAGCTCTGAAATCTGAATTACTCTTAAAATAAACATTTGAATGAACTGCTCCAACAAATCCACTGAAAAACAACCGGAGTGAGTAAAATTTAGTAGTATTGAAACTGTGGTGGAATCAACTCATCTTACAATTAAAAAATTCTCAAAATCTCTAGAAAGCATCTATATGTACCATGATATGCTTGAAACTATGTAAATATTTAATATGTATTTGAGTAAATTTGCATTTTTGGCAATTGGATTCTGATGAAATGGCTTTTAAACAGTTGATTTTAACCTATTTTGTTTATTTTTAAAAACAAGGTCTTGGTAAATTGATAAATTAGCAAATTCAGTAGACTGGCCAGTGAATTGATTATTTGACAAATTGATTTTGATAATAATCATTTGATTTTTTGAAATAAATATTAATTAAATTGATTTTTTAGCATGCTGGCTATAAGCAAATTTATTTTTATGAATTTATATCAATATATTGGCCTGCTTTTGGCTTGCAGTCTGATAACAGAAATGGAAATAGAGGGAAGTGAGTAGATAAGATACTTTGGTTGGAGAGACAATACGATTTAATGTTGTGTTGGATTTGAAGGATGGGAGGGAAAAAGAAGTCAGTCACTCCTACAGTTTTGGATTTGAAGACATGGTGAGCACTGGTACCGTTCACTGGGATAGAAAAATATGAGGTGAAACCATGTTTGCTGGGAGGGGGAAGAAATTGTTCCCAACTGATATTTTTTATTTACTTGGGATGCTAACAAAATAACCACTGTGAAGATGCCAAGTACTATCGACAGTAGGGTATATCAGCCTGGAGCTAACAGAGGAGGAATACTATGGAGGTAAAAATTCAGTAGTCATCAGTATAAGGATGCCAATTAAAACCAAGGATGAGAAGTGAAGAAAGAGGCACTAGGATTAATTCCTGAGGTTCTCCAACATTTATATTATTTATAGAAGTAATATATTTGGGAAAGGAGTCTTAAAGAAGTAGCCAGTGAGATGTATTGCTGCTAACAAAAAAAAAAAAAATGAGAAAAGAGAGTTTTCCAAGAAGGGTAGAATTATCAAGTACATCCAATAAAATAGCAAAGTTTTATTCAAGCCATCCCATTTGACTCATATCTCTCTTTTTTTAAAGATGTTTCACTTCACTTTTTTTACTCATACTTTCTGTGGTTTGTCTTATAAATACATACATATATGTGTGATTTTGTGTCTATTCTCCTTCATTCTTAGCCATGAACTCTTTAAGGGTAGGCACTCAGTCATTCATCTTTATACACCCAGCAGAATATCTAGAAAATACAAAATACTCAGAAATATTTGTTGAACTGCATCATATTATTTCTAATAAGGACTTCATCTCAGTCAACATCAAGATGCAAATATAAATATCGATGAAACATGTAAATGTATCTTGTAGATTCAAGCCATATTCAATTCTTACAGGGCATTTTAATTTTTGTACCTGAACACTATGTATTGTTTTTTTTGGTTGAACATATATTGTTGTTTTTATCTCTAAAGTTTTCTTTTTGATTTTTTATAAATATACCTTGAAATCACATAGTTAAATCACAAATGCTGATATCAGAGCAGAAAATTTGAAAAAGGTCTCCTCTGCTCACTACCAGCTACTGATCTGAAACTGTGACCTGTACCTCTAGTGCTAAAATTGATTTTACTCATCTTTGCATATGTCATCAAGATCAGCATGCATTTTGAACCATTACTTAAGATTTTGTTATGAAATGTTGGAAGTTGCAGTCTGTGAGAATGATTGGTTTTCTGAAAAGCTTCTTTGCTCATTTGCACATAGACAAAGGCCATGTGTAAGCTCCTCAACAAAGCTATAAACTTGGCATTATGCCATTATATAAGCAAAATTCCTAGAGATTTGTTTATTCCTGAGATTGAAATATTTACTGACATAATGTAAATGGAAATGAGTTCCATTCTGTGAGCTAACATAATAAAAAAGTAGAATATAACCCAGTGTATGTGAGAAAAATTTAAAAAGCAAAATAAAATGGTAATGAGCCTTCAAAATCAGTAAGCATAATCCAAAAATTTGTGATTAAACTGGCCTTACACATAAATCTACATGCAATAAATTTCCTAACACTTAACCTCATTTTTCAGCATTCTATCATTATAAAACCACAGAATATCAGCAATAACATGAATCTTGGTGGTCACTAGGCCAAACTTCTGCAGCATTCAAGAATACTCTAAGATCTGCAGCTTATTTAGATTCTATGAAGAGATATCCAATAATTTTGTTCTATGTGTGACAACCCACTAGAAAAGATAAACTTAAAAGATATTTTTAAAGGTGTCAAGGTTAATAATATACTTATCTTTCTCTCTGGCTAGATTTTGAGCTCTTTGAAAACAAAACCTCGTTTTATGCATGTTTTAACTGAAGTGCTTAGTATAGTTTCTAGCACCTTGGAAACATTGGTAAACTTTTTGTATTGTTTTGTTTTGTTTTGTTTTGCTTTATTATAATAACGTTATGAACACTTGAAGTGGAAATGTTGCCATTCCTCTACACATTTCTTACATAATTGTTCTAAATTCCCATAAGGTTTGATTTTTACTTCTGTGGAGTAACCATGTCTGTCTTTGTAGTATGCATAGGAAGAAGGCAAGACTCTTTGGTCCACAGAGATATATAGCTTTCTTTATTTTTCTATAATACAACTCTATCAATTTGGGTATCTTCCACTCAATATTGGGAGTAAACTTAATTTGGGCCAATTTTTAATTTCTCTCCTCTTACTTTGCTATATAAGTACTGCAGGGCTTTTTTATGGGGGGAGGGTCGAGACTTTGGGATAGAGTAATCTGCCTCTTCTTCTCAGTTCAATGCATTGCTATTTCAGCTCACCCTTAATGTAAGACTTCTCTCTTGAATACTTTTGGACCTCCCTTCAGGCACTCAGGGAACATTCCAAAACCACATCATATTGAGCCAAGGCAATCCCATCAGCTAATTCTCATCTCTCTGTGTACACTTGCTATTATTTCTTCTCTGGAGACCTTCCACGTTTCCCAGGCTCTATAGGAAAAGTAGGCACAGATTACATCCACTTTCCAATTCCTAAACCTAAGCGAGGATTCTCTTTCCCTCAACTCAATCTCTGACACAGGCCTGATATAGTAAAAACCCTGTGCTCAATGACAGGTAATTATTTAACTCTACTTACTTTACTTCAGTCTTTCTTACCCTGGGGACTGTTATCTAGTCTCAGAAGTGGAAATTCTTGGTCTGATACATCCATCATTTTTCCATACCTACTGTTCCTGCTCATGAGCCCTTTATGCCCTCCCTTTGAGTTCTAGGCTTTTGAAACTTAGAAGTAGGAGAAATAAATCTTTTTCTGTTCTATGTTCTGCTGCATCATTTCTTCTTGGAGACAATGGTACATAATGCCCTATGTGATTCAAAGAAGGAAGGCCATAGGATATAAGATAATATTGGCGTAGGAGGTAAGGAAACCTGCATTCATACTTCAATAACAAACATAGTGTTTCTGCCAAATCGCGTGCTTCTTAAAGAGGAGATGAAAGTTTTTATTCTAGACAATCTGGTTCCATACCTTGAAGGTTCCCAATAAATAATAGTATGACTGCTAGATGATAATCTGTTTTCAGTTATACTCAAATTTCAGGTAACAAAAAAATCTCTCCTTTTTATTTGGCTTTGTCATATATGACTAATAATAGCAGCATATCAACTTAATATTAAAATTAGTTTTCACTGCCTAACTCCACACTGGGAGAAATGAGAAAGACGTGCCAGGGTCATATTGTTGAGAATTTAAAACTTAACATTTGAAATTGATCAACCATAAAGAACACCATATCACATATTGTTATTTTTTAAATATTTAAAGTATTGATATTTATTCCTCCTTTTTTTCTTATAGATTTTATAAAACAAAAGGAGATATTCATTCAAAGTAGGCAAAATAGAAATGAACATTTAGTTTTAGTTTATATCTTTAGAGTATGAATCACCTATAATAACTCCCATTAGCACTAATGGAAATTTGCATGTAATAAATCCTTTTGGTGCCTGAAGGATATACCACAGCTCTTTTAAACTGTCTGGTCCTTTTACCCCTGGGTCTCTTAGAAGTGATGAGCCATCACTTCTGTATAGTTTTCCTGGAAAGGAATAGGAAGATAATTAGAGTATCTCGAGTTTTCTGTCTTTGCATATAACAGCCATTTTTTTCCCCAGAAGTACATCCATGTATGTCTTAATATTCCTGAACAACTATGTTTCAAAGAAAAATATACCAGATCACATTAGGGGGACTAGGGTTATTATTTATGTGAATCTTATAATAATTTTCTATAAGTATCATTATAATTGGTTATTAAAAGGGGTTACAGAAGGTTATTTATGCCTTTAAGCACATACTGTTCATCTAATATTAAGACCATCATTTTTGCTGGGTGTGGTGGCTCACGCCTGTGATCCTAGCACTCTGGGAGGCCAAGGCGAGTGGATCGTTTGAGCTCAGTAGTTTGAGACCAGCCTGAGCAAGAGTGAGACCCCGTCTCTACTAAAAAAAAAAAAAAGAAAGAAAGAAATTAGCTGGACAACTAAAAAATATATAGAAAAAAATTAGCCGGGCATGGTGGCATATGCCTGTAGTTTCAGCTACTCGAGAGGCTGAGGCAGAAGGATCGCTTGAGTCCAGGAGTTTGAGGTTGCTGTGAGCTATGCTGACACCATGACACTCTAGTCCAGGCAACAGAGTGAGACTCTGTCTCAAAAAAAAAAAAAAAAAAAGACCACCATTTTGCTTGTTTCATTTAAAAATGGAAAAAAATCTATCAAGATAAAAATAATCCTTTAGTGTATCCATTTATCATCTTATAAGAAAATTAAATACAATCTAGTTTTTATTGACCAGTTAGGTCTGGGTCTACATACACAACTGTTTTACATAAGTATCAAAAAATTTGACTGATAAGGAATGCATTTGGTATGACAAGAAATGTTTTGTGGCTGACAATTTCTAATTCCTTTGCTTATTTCCATAGCACAATTTCCTCAAGGTCCATTCATGTTGGAGTATGTGTCAGAATTTCCTTCCTTTCAAGGTTGAATAACATTCCATTGTACGGTATTTAAATACCACATTTTGCTTATTCATTCAACCTTTGATGAACATTTGGGTTGCTTCTGCCTTTTAGCTATTTTAAGTAATGCTGCTACAAACATGACTATACAAGTATCTCTTTAAGCCCCTGCTTTTAATTCTTTTGAGTATATACCTAGAAGTGGAATTGCTGAATTCCACTTATATAATAATGCTATGTTTAGTTTTTTGAGACACCAACATACCATTTTGCATAGTATGGAAAGCTGCACCATTTTACATTCCCACCCATTGTGCATAAGAGTTCCAATTTGTCCACATCTTTGCCAACATTTATTATTTCCTGTTTTATTGATAGTAGTCATCCTAATGTGTTTGAGATGGTATCTCACTGTGTTTTTTATTTGTATTTCCCTAATGATTACTGATGTGGAGCATCATTTCCTGAGTATCCTCTAGATTTAAGCTTCTTTTCTTCTTCCATAATTTTTATACTTGCAGGGAGCTACACTTGGCATACATGTTGACATTAGTTCTGTGTTTAATTTCTCTTCTCATTCATAGGTCCCATGCCTTCTTCTTACTTCCTCACTTTTTCATTGTTTATATCAAGCATTCCATTATTTCAAAATTTGCTGTAGTCCATATTTAATTGTTTCAGCTTTCCCCAATGTTTAGAGGCTTTATTCTGTGATAAATTAAGTAAAATAGTAATATTATTAATGGAATAATATCATGGTATCTATTTTTTATTCAGAAGTTTTTTTCCTAATGACTATACAGCACATTTATTCATAAGGTTAATGAATCTCAGTCGGGACTTGTATCTTTCCTTACAAACCTGACCTTCCTACAATCTTCCTCCATGTAGCAATTCAATTCCTTCAATAGAGATTTATTGAGTAACATGATTATAGAAAATCAGACTCAATTCAGAACTCTAATATTAAGAGTGATTTGTTTATAGTCATTTCAAAGTTTAGAATCAGGGCTGTGAGAAAGTCATTAACTTCTTCAAGCTGCAGTTTATTCATGTACAAATGGAGTTAGCAACAGATTACACCTAGCCCCTACTCTAAATAGTGTGCAGCTCTAAGTACTGGCTAACAGGCATATTTTTCAGATATGTAAAGACAATCCTCATATTAGTTATTCTGTTGCTGTCCATATAAAAATGCTGACATATTTCAAAATTTCTAACATTTCAGAATGCATATTTCCTCCCACACAGAAGATTTCAAGTGTTGCAGAAGTACAAAGATAATTTACCAATTTACATGTTCCAAGATTTGTATCAGAAAATATTGAATTATTTTTTATCAAGATAATTTGACATATGAAAGACTAATGAAGAAAAGAGAATGGAAATGAAGATACCAGTTAAGAAACTGTAACAATATTTCAAGTGAGAATTCAAAAGGTCCTAAAAAAAGAAGTGACAATTGAGAAGTATAGATTTATCTGAAAATTAGGAATAAATCCAACAGAGTTTATAGGTGATTTTACTTGGCAAACAAGGGAAAGCAGGATGCACTTGAATCTTTGCTGTTGTGTCTGAGTGTGCCTCTCACTTGGTGGCACTCTTACCAAAATAGAGAAGAAAGCATTGGCAGGCTCAGGAGGGAAGGAAATGCACTAATTTTGTTTGTCCTAATTGAGTGGGAAGTGCTGAGAGAATTTCTGGGAAGAAGGGTTCGAGGAAATGAAGGGACCAGAAAATAAATTTGACAAGCCATGAATGTTCATGAAAGACAGAAAGAATAAACTGAAAAGAAACAAAAGATAAACCAAGCAGAGATGTGTCGATAGACAAATGTAGTTTTAAGCAAAAATGATAAATTTTTCTACTTATTAAGGAATGTGAAAATAGATATGTCATCATATATGCAATATATATACACAAATGTAATTGATATATTCTTTTTGTATATTGAGCTTTTTTTCCTTTGCCAAAATATCTCATTATAACAAAAGTACAGAAAATACACTTAACAAATTCTTAGAGTGAGAGTATACTGTCACGTAAGTCAGAGAACTTGCAGACGTGAAAATTGAGATAAGAAAAGCAATTTGGATTCAGTTACATGCGCAAAATCAACATTAGGGAAGATCAGGAGGGAACAGTGTGAATTATGATTTCTGAGTTTATAAAGTATGCTTTCTAGAAGTTTGAGATGAAAATAACAGAGGCAAAACAATGCAAACAGTTTTTAAGTCAAGCAAAGATGTTGTCAATCTAGATTGAAAGCCACAAGAGAGGGAGAAATAAAAGCAGTGAATGAACAAGTGAATGACAAAGTATGAGAGCAAGAAAAGAGTGACAATGTCATTCAGAAGTGAAAAAGGATTAAACATGTGGTATCACTATGATTTTGAGGAAAATTCGGCCAAGTGAATGCCTCAATGCCAACCAAAAACATGTTCATCTTTTCTACAGTGCAAAGTTAGGCATTTGGGGGACTTTGAAACAACTATTGTGAAAATTAGCTGAGTGATGTTTAAGCTGCTGCAAGTATGAATATAAATAAATATCCTAATAAAATCCAAACTATGTCAATCATACTTAGTAATTATCTGTAACTTTCATGGGAAAAATAACACAGAATTTAAGAAAAAAATTAATATTGCAAATGAGGAGTTAGGCAAAATTAAGGGCAAAGTTTGAAAATATGGATGTTGTAGTAAACACAGAGGACAGTGGCATTTAACCTAAACCTATCTGTACAACTGAAAGTTTTATTCAAAGAAAATTTTTGTAAATACAATATTAAAATGATTAAGGGCATTGAGTATGCCTGTTATGTATCTGTCATACATTTATATACTGATAAATCATAGATTTTTCAGAAAATTTCTTTTATTGGTAAATATATTCAAGTACTTACACCTGTCAGGCAGGGCATTTCTGTATTTTTTGTGGGGACAAAAGCGTGTGTGTGTGTGTGTGTGTGTATGTGTGTAAACACATATATAAATACATCATGAATATGTCCCAGAAAGGTCTTATGGAAAATGTATTTTTTAGAATAATACAGCTTTCATCTTTTATCCAGAGTAAACTTGACCATTAGGTGGCTTTTGGCTAATCATAGCAAAGCAATTCTAAATAAAGTTTTCTCTCTTTTTTTGAAGTCTTTAGATAAATAATTTAAATTTCCTTGTTATTCTATATTAGACGATCTTTATGTTGACTAAATTGAAAACCGAATTTATTGGCCTATTTTCTGAACATTTCAAAGTAATTTTGAAAGTCCAATTGAACATACATACCTTGGTCTTTAAATTATTATATCTACAGATAATTATTATATCTGCAGATGTAATAATTATATAGATGTAGATATAATATAATATATTATATATAATATAATCATATAATATATAATATAATTATATAATATAATAATTATATAGAAATAATATATAATTATATAGATATAATTATATCTAGAGATATAATAATTTAAATAATTTTATTTTTACCTAAATAGAAAGGAAAATTCAATCTAAAAGAGAAATGTAGCAAGACAAAGGGCCACTACATTCAAGAATTATTTTTCCCAAAAGATGACTGGCATTTAATTAGATAAAGGAAAAAAATGAAACAATGAGGAACTTGATTGCATTATCTCTTACAAATGGTAATATTTGTCATAAATTTAAGCTGTTTCCTGAATTGAAATTATTGTAATTTTCTATTCTCTATAGATCAATGTTGAACACCATAAATATATACAACTTTGTCAATTTAAAACACAAATAAATTAAATTTTTTAGATACAAAAAGTATTTCCATCTTTGGAGACCACTTTATCTGGTTATAGTTTATGAATGCCCTTGAAAAAGACCATAAAAAAGCAATAAACATTGATATATCCAGTCTATGAACCCTTCATCCTTTATAATTTTATGTTTGAAAATAAAGTATACTGAGTATATTCTTGAGTACGTTTATATCAAATTCTTGAAAATAAAATAGCTATACTTAAGGCCTTTTATAACTTTCATGATGCTGGAATTTTAAAATTCAATAGGATATACATCTCCACTATCACTCTTGAGGTGCAGATTTCATTAGGGTAGAGCAGATATAATTGCAGACCACCGAGAGTCAGCTTTAATTTCTAGAGCTCCCAAAAATCTTTTGATTGAGAAAATTTATTTCTCAAAATAATTCAGCATTCATATTTTATGGAAACTTAGATGCTAATGCTGGATTTCAGTTAATGATGGCAAAGCAATTGAGCCTTATTTTTTATAAAAATATTTCAGCTTTGGAAAGTTCCATTTATTTATTTATTTATTTATTTTTTGAGAAATGCTGAAAATACATTGCTCTGATTAAAAAAATCTCCAGGGCTCTCTAGAATCTTAATATGCATGTTCAGATTTTTATTGAAAAGGGATTTCCCACTTTTCATTTTAAGTGTCATTATGTCCATGTATATGATGTTAATATTAAAACATTTTCTGTTCCCCACTGAAGAGACAGTTCATTGGGCTTTTTCATATTTGCCTTTGATTTTTATCTTAAAGAGCTCCTTGTAGCAAAAGCTTAATGATTTAGTGTCACAACCTTGGCAAAAATCAAGAAGAAAATAAAATTAGAAGAAAAAAGGTTAAAAATAAATGAAAGGTAGAATTATGTACTTCCCCTAAGTAATAAGCTCTCAGGAGTTCCTGGTTGAAGAGATTATGCTGAGAGTGGTAACAGAATTGGAGATGATATTTCTGCAGTTATAAAATTCACAGGAAGCAGAAACAGCCTACTTCGGAACTGGGCCACAGATGCCAATGCGTGGATGTGGGGAGTACAGATAAAGAGGACAGAAAGAGGGGGTAATACTATATTTCAGGAGTGCTGAACTGTTCAAATTCTTTCTGACAGCTCCTATTCACCAATATCCAAACTAAAATCCCACTTGCCCTTATCTACAATAGACAAGTAGGAGATATTGGCAATAAGAAGACAGATAAAGGTAGTCATCCAAACCAGGAGGTGAAGCCTGGAGAGCTGTTCCAAGGTATTTTTTGGAATTCCAGAGATTCATATTTCAACTCAAATATCAAAAAGGAAAATTAACTCAGCTTTTAAAATGGAACTCAAAGACTTGTATTTTTCTGTATGACAAAATTTTTTTTAAATAATTGATAAATTAGGAAAAATAGATAAGATAAAATTAGAAAAGAAATAGTATTGTATTATATACCTAGAAAAAAATTCTCGCAATCAATTATTCAGTAGTGTGATTTCTATATTTCTCATAATTAGCAAAATTTAGGCAAGTATTCTTCATTTTCTGGAAATAGTTTAAATATCATTGCCATTATTCTCTTCCGTAGTTTTGCTTTCTAAAAATCTAGCAACTAGAGTAAATTACTACTCTATGATATTTTAAGCTTTTTTAGTTTGTAATCTAAACTTTGTATTTAAATTTATACTGGCAACCCACATTATTTTAATAATGTGTATGAGTTAATATAGTCACACTTTCTAGGAATCTATCCTTATCCCTAAAATTTATGAAGAGATTAAAAGTGAATTGAAAGCAGGGTAAGTCTATCATACTCTGAAAAGAGAATAAAAAACTGGGACTGGAGGAAATTCCTTAAAATTATATCCTTCTAGTCATCAGCAAATACTCTTTCAGCACTGATTTTATGCAAGGCAGTTCGTTAGGTGCAATGAAATATTAAAAATGAAGCTCCTACTCTTAAAGAATATTGCTACTGACCTAGTTTTGAATTCTGTATTTTCCATAATTAATTACCTTAATTATATAACTGTTCTTTCTTCATCTAGCTCTTTCCCCTTTAAAACTGCCTGAGTTCTTCTGACAACCTGCTCAAAATTTTTCGGTAGTTCCCCTTTGCCCTAAACTGTTTATCATGTTTTCCAAGATTTTCCAATATATAATACTACTCAGCCTCTCTCTGCTGAAAAACATGTCTCTATTGTATATGTGTAATGTACCAACATCCTTCCCATATACACTGCACATGTACAACACTAAAATCTCAATTGTACAACTTTGTGATTTTGTAGATATGCTCTTAACCTGATATGCCTTTCTCCATTTGTAAATGTATTCTTGTCCATCAAATTCAAATTTTTTTTTTTTTTTTTTTTTTTTGAGACAGAGTCTCACTCTGTTACCTGGGCTAGAGTGCCATGGTGTCACCCTAGCTCACGCAACCTCAAACTCCTGGGCTCAAGTGATTCTCCTGCCTCAGCCTCCCGAGTAGCTGGGACAACAGGTGCACGACATGATGCCAGGCTAATTTTTCTGTTTTTAGTAGAGATGGGGTCTCTCTCTTGCTCGGGCTGGTCTCCAACTCCTAAGTTCAAGCAATCCTCCTTCCTTGGCCTCCCAGAGTGCTGGGATTACAGGCGTGAGCCACGGCGCCCAGCACACCAAATTCAAACTGAAATGTCACCTTATCCAAGAAGTTTTCCTTGATCTCTTCTTACCTTGTAGAAAACATTTCCTGTTTTGTGTTCCAAAACTACCTAATATATTAATATTATGGTTTTCTTTCATTCTTCCCTTGCAACATGGTTAATTGCTTCCTTGTCCCCCCCCTTGTTTTGAATCTATTTCAATTGCTATTTATTATTTTTTTTTTCAGTATAAATGTCTTCCATTGAAGACTACTTCAGATTTGTTTTTCAGGGATAAATATAATATGTAATTTCGACAAAATGATTTTTTTTCCTGTATTTGAATGTTTATTGTAGCACAATTCGCAATTTCAAGGGTATGGAATCAACTTAAATGCCCATCGATACATGAGTGAATAAAGAAAATATGGTATATGTATACCATGCAGTACCATTCAGCCATAAAAAGGAAGGCAGTAGTGTCATTTACAGCAACTTGGATGGAACTGGAGACCATTAATCTAAGTGAAGTATCTCAGAAATGGAAAAACAAGCACTGCATGTTCTCACTAATACAAGGGAGCTAAATGATGGGTGCACATGAGCCCAAAAGGAAGTAAAGGACATTCAAAACTAAGAAGGGGGAGTTTAGGAGGGGAGTGAGGGATAAAAACTTACCTCATGAGTACAATGAACACTGCCCTGGTAGTGGGCACACTGAAAGCCCTGACTTCAGCATTATAGAGTGTATGTATCCATGTAATAAAAATTTTGTACCCCTTTAATATTTTGAAATAAAAAAATAGTATGTCAAAGAATAAGTCTTCCCTTATAGGCTAGATATTACATAAAGTCCGGGATCACATTATACTTGCCTTTGTCTAAAGCAATAAATATATACTGATTGGATTTCAAGGCAATATTAATCGAATTTTTTTCAAGAATGAGTAAATAAAAATACTTCAGAAAAACTTTTTATAAATAAAGAAGGAAATCTGTGGTTTGCTATACAAATTAGTACTAAAAATAAAAATGCTGTTAGTAATAAGTCATTTTTTAAGCTTCATGTTTTGCTGGACATAGTTTATATTACAAATTATTGAAAGATTGAAAGTTGTAAGAGCAAGAACAATTTCTGATACAATTAAACATTATCAAAGCAAACTGTTTATTTTGTAAAGAATCAAGGGGTTATTTAATACTAAGTACTTTTATTTGCGTATTACTGGTAATGGCTAATGAATGAGAAATTAGTAGAAGGTAAAGACAGGAGCAGAGTATGTACTAGAACGTAAGAAATATTAGTAACAGTATGAGAGAGACCTATGGTTTATCTATAAATATTCTAAACCTACTTGACGGTAGGGACATTTGCCTAGAAGATAATGTTGTCCCTGAAAATAATCTTTAAATATATCTATGTTGCTTAATCTACTTCTTATAAATCTTTCATCTATGTATTTTTCAAATACTTCTTGCACCTATTAATAGTTTCAATTTGTATCACGGTTTGATAGAATCAGCATACTGATTCAAACCAATGAAATCCAAATAATATTTACTTAGTGCCTGTGATAAACCAGCCTCTATTCTGAGCAATATTATAAAAAGACATAACAGCTTCTGTTTTTAAGAAAGTTGGCTAACATAAACATTATTATAAAAGCATGTGGTAAAACAGAGGTAATATTACACAAAAAGTATTACAGGAGCCCTAAAGAAGAAATACTTTACTTGTGCTAGCAGGGCTGGAGAAGGTTTGTAAGCCTGTCAAAAAATCTGAGGTAAATCTAGGCAGTTAGAAGTGGGGGAAGATGGAGGAAAAAATGGAAATTCCAAGCAGAGGAGAAAGTGTGATTAAAGTAGATAGAGACATGAATCAGTAGTGCTGGAAACTACAGATAGTTCAAGGTTGCTGAAAGATTAAACACTCAAAATGGCATTAAAGGAATGACCAGTATTTCTAATGTCTTAGAATCTGGTGAATAAAGCTGTATTTGGTTGCTTTTTCTTTTCAGTTAGATATCTTTTTTAAAAAATACTGATCTTTTAGAACACTCATAGTAAGAATAACAATAATGACTAAGCTTTGTTGAAAGCTTATATGCCACACATTGGCGCTAAGTATTTTGTATCTGTCATCCAATCTCATATTCACAAAATCGCTTGAAGAAGGTAGTATTACCAGCCCCATTTTACAGAATGAGGAAATAAAGAAATAAATTTACTTGTCCAGGTTCTTATTGTTGCCAAGTATCCAAATCCAAAATATTTTAGTGGCCTTCTCTGAAAACTTTAGTTTTCTCTGTATAATTTTGAGGTAATAATTAGTCTTTCACTAATTGCTATTTCAAGCAAAGAACTTTTTAAGTGATGACTTTTCAGTTTTAAGGAATTGCTTGTCATTTGCGCAGTTCTCTAGAATGATGTAAAATTTTCTATCAAAAAAATAGCAACCCCATTTGTCACTGATTTTTTTGAGAAATAATTATTTTTGTTCCCTAAAGCTTTTTAACTCCCTACCTTACTTTTTTTTTTTTTTTTTATCACTTTCTAAATTACCATTATCTATTCAGTCATTCAAGATTAGATCATGGTTATTGTATTTTAAAATTTGTTCTCTTTTCTATCTTCAACTGGCAAGTTTCTCTCCAAAAATGGCTCTACTTTTTCTGCATTTTGAAGCTAATTGTCTGTCTAGTATTAAGACAACATCAATACTTTAACTTCCTAAACTTACTAATTTTCCATTTTGAAACTGTCCGGTATCATATTTCTTCCTTGAGTTCAGACAAAAATTAATATTCATTTGTATTGTCCTTAACTTGTTTTTCTACCTTTAGAATATTTCAAATATATTTCTGACATTTAAACAGGGAACTATGTCAACATCTTAAACAACTTTCATTTGATATGTTACAATTGAATCTCATTCAATCCTACCCAAAGTTCCTTCCTTTCTTTTCTCAATCTTTCCTTCACAGAGTAAAAAATACTTATTTTGTGTTAGGCCTTTACCTATGTTAAAGGTTTGTATTATTTCATAAGGTATTTTAATTCTGAAACTTGAAAGTAGTTCATTTCTATTAATATGAACAGAGTTATAATTTTTCTTAAATGTTTGACACAAATCATGGCATCATGCTACAGACATTAAAACCTAGTTAAGCTTAAAAATATTCAACTGTCCCTCTGTCCTTAAACCACATTTTCAATTATGGTAAATTACAATTAAAAAGGATTAAATACAGTCAAGGGAAGAGGCACATAGGGCAGAGCCCAGGAAAGTTTCAAACACAGAGAGCCTAGCTTCCGACTTTCAGTTGTCATCTCCCCATGGAGTTGTGGGCAGTGTTCATTTTCCAGGAATAAAGTGTGACAACATTCACAGAATATGGCTAACCAGGGAAGCTCACCAGAGTGTTGGTATCCAGAGTCCATCATATGAATCTTGTTGATCACACCTGTTCCTTACTTCAGTCTCCAATTCTTCTGAAAGTCCACTTACACCATGTGAGCCAAAGCCCCCACCCTAAATCATCTTGTTACTCTCTGGTCTACCCCAAGGTTCCTAACCTAAATCACATCGTTTGTGTTGCACAAAGCTCCAACTCTAAATCACAGTGTTATGCATAGCTGGCCCAAGGCCCCAGGCAAACAAAAATTTTTTTCAGGAAAATATTCTAAGGGTTTAGAGATTACCACCTAGGAACTAAGGACAGAGACCAGACTTCTCTTTAGGTAAGGACAAATTATTTACTGCACAGTCTCTGCTGACACCATGAACTACAAAATTATACTTAGATTGCCTATCTACAGGTTTTAACATGAGAGATTTTAATCTTATTTATGCCACTTTTGGGGAGCAGATATTTTTAATATGTGCAACCAAATTCCATCCTAATGTCATCCTAAACAACCAAAATGGGAATGCACAACATGAGGTAATACAGAGAATAGAATATACACTTTATACTTTCTTCCTAATAGTATGTAAAATACTTAATAAAAAAGAATGTATTAAAAGTAATATAATATAAAATGTAATAAAAAGAATGTATTAAAAAGCTATGTTTTATCAGGAGACAGGCAGCTGTTATGATTTAGCCATTCAAATGTAAGAATGCTATGTAAGAAAAAACTAAATAGAAAATGGATAACAATAACATTCTAGAATATAGAGATAAAATGCACTCATATACACCAATAAATAAATGCTGTTAAGATGTAGGTGGTTTTCTTGAAAAATTTCTTCATGTGCATTGAAATCATCCTTTAACCAAGAGACAGCATTAAAATGGTGGTGAGGAGGGGAAAGGATTATCACCGCAGTTTTCAAATGACCCACCACAAGGAAAGATGCTACAAAACTTTCCCCCACCTTTTGGATGATCAAGGGATTCAATATCCAAATGATCTATAATTTGAAACTAAAAATGAGAAAACTCATCTATAACCAATTTCTGGAACAGAGGAGATTATATAGGATGATGGAATTTGTATGCATCAGAAACTCTATAATAGTGTTTTAACTAAATAGTGGTTTGTATTTGTCAGTTATAAGAAATCCTCTGCAAGTAGGCTATCCAAAGCTGATGAAATTGCTTAAGCAAGCAAGGAGTTTGATTTATTCAAACTTCCTGTTGTGCTTTCCTATGTGCACTTTATCCGAGGGATTACAAAAGGGCAGATCTACCTCCAGGATAGGCAGGATGAAAAGGACAAAGGGCAAAGAGCAAAAGACACATGCTAGCTAAGACTTTCCTGTTTATTAGAGAAACTATGTGTCCTCAGAAGTCCCTTCTCAGTAGACGTCTGCCTCCTCTTGCTTGTTGCAGGCAGCAAGGTTTCACAACCACCACTAACTGCAAGGCAGTCTAGAGCTGTAAGCAGCTTCATCAGGCACATTGCCCCAAACAAAACCTGCAGACGAGATACTAGGAACAAGTAAGGTCTGTCACAAGGAAAGATAGGCAGTGAATGGAGAATCTGCTCTTATCAGTAAATTTAGAAAATAGTCAAATGTAAATGAATTTTTAACATCAGTATTTATTTCTATACTATTGCTACAGATTTTGAGTAATAATGTGAGTCAAATAAGAAATGAACTGGGTTTAATAAACAAAAATTTGTTTTTTTATCTTACTGTCTGATAAATAAAATAAAAAAAATTTTAAATAATGGTTTTAATTCCTTTGTGGAAAATAATGTTTTGCCAATGCATGTTAAAATACCAATGATACAAATGTAAACTATTACTTTATTAAATTTTATGTTTCTCTTACTTTGTTTCAAATAGCCTGTTTTTGATATCAAGATATATATTTTTCCAATACTTGGCAATCAAAATTTAGCACAAATATTTCAAAAATATCAGAGGTCTGTTTATAGATCATGTTTGTACTATTATGAATAGTATAACAGAATTTACATTATCTTCCATAAAATTTCAATTTACATATTATTTTCCAGATGGAATTGAGACCAAATAAGAGGGAAAATGTCTTCACATACATTATTTTACATTCTCCTGGATTTTAATTTCTTTAGAATTTTTCTCCTACAGTTATGGAATTTTCACTGAGCTAGTGTCAAATTTGGCTTTTATGTGAAGGTTTTTCTCTTTGTATGCATAATGTAACTTGCATGACTATTAAACTACTAGCATTTTTTATTAAATAAAAATACTTTAACCATGGAAATTTTTCAAAACATTTATGTCAGAAATGCTTCTCAAATTTATTAAATATCGCCATGAGTTAGTAAATAATGAAGGCAAGTAAATATTTTACCTTTTTAAAGCAAATTTTTATTTTGGAATAATTTGAGATTTACAGAAAACTTGCAAAGATAGTAAAAATAATTTCCATATACCTTGAATCTTGCATCCATTATATCCCATGTTAACATCTTATATTACTATGGTATGTTTGTCAAAATTAAGGAACAATATTGGTACATTACTATTAAATAAACTGCATACTTTATTTGAATATCACCAGATTTCCCATCAAGATCCTCTTTTTTTTTTTTTTTTTCCCAGGAATCAATTCAGGGTACCAAACTGCATTCAATTGTTATGTTTCCCCTTTCTCCTCTGATCTGTAATATTTTCTGTCTTTCCTTGTTTTTTGTGGTTTTGGCAGTTTTGAGGAGGACTGTCCATTTGTCCTGTAGGATGTCCCCTAATCTGGGTTTATCTGATGTTAACCTTATGCTTAGTCTGGGTTACAGATTTTGGGAGAAGAATAGAATGGAGGTGAATTGCTTTTCTTGTCACATCACAGTGGGGTACACGCATCCACACGACATCACAGATGATGCTAAACTTCATCACTTGGGTCAGGTAGGGTTTATTAGCTTTCTCCACTGTGAAGTTATTATTTTTCCATTTCCCTACACTACTCTTCTAAAGTGAGTCATTGGGTCCAGTTATCCTTGTAGAGAAGGGTGCATGTATATGACTTGAAATTCTTCTGTAAGGAAAATTTATATAATATTTTGTTCCCTATGTGTTTATTCAATGTGAATATTTTCTTGATTGTAAATTTTTTTTTATGTAATAGACAATATGATAAATTTAGACTATTGCTTTAGAATTTACATGGTGTAGCAGTCAGGGTTCCCCAGAGAAACTGATCCAGTAGAATACACATATACATATGTAGGTTTGTATACATATGTATGTGTATATATACATAAAATATATATGTATATTTAGAGTGAGAGAAAGAGAGAGATTACAAGGAAATAGCGAATGTGATTGTGAGAGCTGGCAAATCTGAAATAGGCAGACCAAGAAACTGGAAGCTCTTAGGCAGGAGTTGATGTTGCAGTCTTGGGACATAATTTCTTCTTCTATGGGAAACCTTAGTTTTTTTCTTTTAAAGCCTTTCAACTGATTGGATGAGGCCCACCCATATTATCCAGTGTAACCTCCTTTACTCAAAGTCAGCTGATTATAGAAGTTAATCACATCTACGATATACCTTCACAACAACACCTAGATTTGTGTTCAATTGTATAGCTGGATATTATAGCCTAGCCAAGTTGACCCATAAAACTGCCCTTCACACCTGAACTATGCATTAATCTGCATCAATCCAAAGGAAAAATGGTGTTATTTTTTGAATTTTTACTTTCTGAAGTAAACTCAAAACAACTTTGTTTCCTATCATTTGCCTTTTTAAATAAACAAACAGATAAACCAATCAAATAAAATATGTAGAGCTATGTGACTACCTGGGCAAAAACTAACTTTGATTATTTTCTGAAAAACAATGAAAAAGAAAAACTATTTCATGAAAGGTAGAAGCAATTTCTCTGTCTTAGCCTAGGTTCCCCAAAAGCAGAGCCTAAGACAGAAGCTTATGTGTTGTTTATTTAGGAATGTAATTCTAGGAGGCAAAAATGTGGGATGAGTTAGTAAACAGGGAAGAAGGAAGAACAAAAAATATGTGTCTATTGAAATGGCCGATGCTATTAGTAATGGGTACTTCACTTCTGAGGAATCTTATAAAATGTGTCTCAGAATTGATTTTCATTTCCCCTTGGTCTAAGGTAGCCACCTGGCCAGTGTTGCACACTTCGGCATGAGTGCCAAATGGGTTTCTAGGAGATTGGGGCAGGAAGTGAGAAGATCTGTGCAGGCTCAGAGGAGGTGGTATTAGACTGCACCTGCAAGAAGCTAGGCAAGCCTGTAGGAAATGCATCTGGAATGGTGGCTGGATTAAGAGGTGGGGCCGATAGGTTATGAGGACAGAAGAGGTGCATGAGAGGCACCCAGACGTGCTCCTAGGTTGTATGATCATGTTCAACAAAATCATCCTGTCTATCTTCTTCACTGTCAGTAGAAAACCTGCATCATGAACAATACTCTCTTTAATTCCTTCCAAGCAAACACATCCATTTCCTTTATTAGCTTTGGTAGACTCATTGGGCTAGAATAGACACTGAGTAGCTGGAGAGATGCATCTTTCAAACATTAGAAAAATGATGTAATTTTCTCCTAGACATTTGAGGATTCATTATTTCAGCATGGAACATGGCTACCTGATTGAGGCTCCTGACTCCAGGGTCTCTCCCATCCAATACCTCTTGCGTTCTTCTGTCAGACAAATCTTTTTATTCCACTCCTTTTGAACAAATTGATGCATCATACCGCAGTGTTTTTGATAGCATTAGAACTAATTTTCAGCTTTAGCACACTATTTTCAGCATTTAGATAATTCCCAGAACTTATTCATCAACTTGCAGTGTTCCTCTCTCTGAGATAGAAACTATTAATTTTATTTTCCTGACATACTTGTTGGTAATTCCCACGGTCTATTGAATCACAGTATCTCAATATGATAAAATTTCAAAACCATTTGCTTTAAAAATGAACTCCTTTCTTGGCTTGATGCTTACTGTGTAAGTCATTGGTCACAAATACAGTCACATATATATTTATTTTTAATTCAAGAAGTTTAAGATTTCATCAACAAAGATTTTCTCTGACAAATAATACTATGAATGAAAGCATCCTATATATATAATTATCATGTAAGGATAATTAGGACATCCAGTGTTGGGTCAACTTTAAACATTATTGCAAAAGTGTAAACTAAAGGATGTATCTTTCTTACTTGTTCATCACTTGTCAAGTGTGAAATCTTTTCCCTGACATATTTGTGATTACGTTTGCTGGATTCCTCTGGGCCTCATCAAAACAACTGTGCAATGTTTCAGAAAATTGTCCACATTTCAGATAATTGTATCATTAATATCAACAGCAAAATCCTCCGTGTAGTCACCACATGCCAAACATCGTGCTAAGTGCTTCACATACATTAATTCATTCCGTCCTCACAAAGATCCAATCAACAGATGAGGACACTGAACCTTGTATAGTGACCCAACTTGTCAAGAACTGAAGAGTCAATTATAAGAATAAAATACAGGTCTCTCCGTCTCCATAATCAATATGATAAACCTAATTCCAGAGACCTTGCAGAAGCTGACATAACACTAACAATTGTTTGAATTTCTGCCAACTTTTCCATTTTAATCCATTGTGCAGCTCTCTTATTGAGTCTTCTAAGCAAGTGGTCCCCAACCTTTTTGGCACCAGGGACATCTTTCATGGAGACAATTTTTCCACAGACCAGAGGTGTAGGGAGGAGATGGTTTCAGGATCGTTCAAGTGCATTACATTTATTGTGCAGTCAAGGCTCTCTGCTGATGATAGTCTGTATTTGCAGCCTCTACCAGAGGTAGCATCACTGCCTCAGATCATCCAGGCATTAGATTCTCACAAGGTGCGTGCAACCTAGATCCCTCATATGCACAATGAACAGTAGGGTTTGACCTCCTATCAGAACCTAATACCACGGCTTATCTGACAGGAGGCGGAGCTTATGTGGTGATGTGAGCCATGGGGAGCGGCTGTAAATCCAGATGAAGCTTCACTTGCTTGCCCGCCGCTCACCTCCTTCTGTGTGGCCCAGTTCCTAACAGGCCACAGACCGGTACTGGTCTGCAGCCCAGGGGGTTGGAGACTGCAGTTCTAAGGGGTACAGCTTTGATGAGAATTTGTGTGATTTCCTTCCTCACAACTGCAATGTCTCTCTTAATTTAAACATATAGTCTTCTTTCTTTTCACCACAGTGGGAAAACATGTTTTTCCCCCCCATCACTATTAAATACTACCAGCAGTACCACTCACCATTTCTTCATTGCTTGTGTCTCCTCTAATGCCTCTTGTGTTGAATCCTCCCCTTTCTTGCCTGTAAGTGTAATTGCTCTCTCTCTCTCTCTCGTTCCTCCTCTTCCACATAATAACATGCTTAGGGAAAGAATATACTCTGGGGACAAGAATCCCTATTCAATAAATGGTGCTGGGAGAATTGGTTAGCCACTTGTAGAAGACTGAAACAGGACCCACAGCTTTCACCTCTCACAAAAATCAAATCATGGTGGATAACAGACTTAAACCTTAGGCGTGATACAATCAGAATTCTAGAAGAAAATGTAGGAAAGACTCTTACAGACATTGGCCTAGGCAAAGAATTTATGAAGAAGACTCCCAAGGCAATCACAGCAGCAACAAAAATAAATGAATGGGACATGATTAAATTAAAAAGCTTCTGCACAGCCAAAGAAACAGTCCAGAGAATAAACAGACCACCTACAGAATGGGAAAAAATTTTTGCATACTACACATCAGATAAAGGACTGATAACAAGAATCTATTTAGAACTCAGGAAAATCAGCAAGAAAAAATCAAGCAACCCTATCAAAAAGTGGGCAAATGACATGAATAGAAACTTCTCGAAAGAAGATATAAGAATGGCTAACAAACATATGAAAAAATGCTCAACATCCCTAATCATCAGAGAAATGCAAATCAAAACCACAATGAGATATCACTTAACTCCAATGAGAATGGCCTTTATCAAAAAAACTCAAAACAACACATGTTGGCGTGGGTGTGGAGAGACAGGAACACTCATACACTGCTGGTGGGACTGCAAACTAGTGCAACCCCTGTGGAAAGCATTATGGAGGTATCTTAAACAGATTCAAGTAGACCTGCCATTTGACCCAGCAATCCCATTACTGGGCATATACCCAAAGGAAAAAAGGTCATTCTTTAACAAAGACACATGTACCTGAATGTTTATAGCAGCACAATTCACAATAGCAAAGATGTAGAAACAACCCAAATGCCCATCAATACATGATTGGATTATTAAGCTGTGGTATATGTATACCATGGAATATTACTCAGCTATAAGGAATGATGAGGATACAACATCTCTATGGTTCTCCTGGAGAGAGTTGGAACCCATTATATTAAGTGAAGTATCCCAAGAATGGAAAAACAAGCATCACATGTACTCACCAGAAAATTGGTTTCCCTGATCATCAGCTAAATACAAATCTGGGAACGACACCAATTGCATATCAGACTGAGGTGGGGGGTGGGGGAGGGGATGGGGGTACGAAAAAAAAAAAAACAATTGTAAAATGTATTTTATATGATGTTTTGAACATTTAGCACACTATTTAGTGATAATGCCATGTACAATTGCTTTTTGAATCTGTTCAAAAAAAAATAAAAATAAAAAACTGTATTACATTAAAAAAAATAACATGCTTAAATATTTTCTATGCTTTTTAAATGCCATTTTGAAATGAGTAATATTCCTTTTAAAACTTTTTTGATTGTTTTTAAGACTGAGTTGGTGGTAGGATGAAGACTGAGCCTTTACATGGTGATATCCATGATTCCAGCTGTGCAAAGCTGGTGAGAGCCAAGGTTGGGAAACTAAGGCCTAAACTGGCAAATGCCATAAAAACAAAGTAGAATTTAGATTAATAGAGGGAAATGGAGAGATATTCCAGATTGAAGGGAAAGAATGGGCAAAAGAATAATGGTCCTGGCGAGTCCAACATTGTAAAGTCAGTAACCTTAATTAGCACAGGGACAAAAATTTGGTCTAGTTCACTAACAGCAGGAAATTCTAGCCTGGTGGTGGATTTCAGTTAAAACATCTGGAAGAGCTATGCTGTGTGCTTGATGAGGGGGTAAAGAAATGAAACAGTGCTTCTGAAGGATGTCCAGGTAAGAATGAGAAGAAGAGACTGCATTGGAAAATATCTAGAGAGAGAAATACTGGCTGAAATATGTAGTAATCCAACTTATATCATGACCTGGGCTGCTAATTGTTCAAGTGAAGCTAAAGATGATTATGAAAAATGTTGTAGAAACATCAGGAAACTATAATACCCAAATTGATACTGGATAGATAGGTGTACAAGCAGAATGTAATAAAAGACAATATCAAAATTTTAAGAATTATGGGCCTAGAGATTTATAGTTCTTATGGTATGGTATAATTTTGTGGGAAAAGATCAAAGAAAAGTACTATAAATCACAATCACAATGAGATACCACTTCACATCCACTATCTTAGTCCTTGTGAGATGCTATAACAAAAATACTTTAACCTGGGTAGATTATAAACTACAGAAATTTATTTCTCTAGTTCTGGAGGCCGGAAAGTACAAGATCAAGGCACTAGCAGATTTGGTGTCTGGTGTGACTATGCTTCCTCATAGATAGCACCTTTTATGTCCCCACGTGGAGGAAAGGGTGAGCTAGCTCTATGGAATCTCTTTTATAAGGGCACTAATCCCTTTCATGAGAGCTCTGCCCTCATAACTAATCACATCCTAAAGGCCCCAGCTCCTAATACCACCACCTTGAGGGTAGGATTTCAACATATGAATTTTAGGGGAACATAAATATTCAGTTCATTGCAGATGGCTATAATTAAAAAGTCAGATAATAACAAGTGTTGGTGATGATGTGGAGAGATTGGAATCATTATGTACTGCTGGTAGGGTGCAGCTGCTATGGAAAACAGATTGATAGTTCTTAAAACAATTAAACGTATAGATACCATATGAGCAATTCTATTGCTAGTAGTATACTCAAGAGAAATAAAAACATATATCCACACAAAAACTTGTGCATGGATGTAGCCTCCCTTTGGCCTTTTCTTTGAGGGCCTCCAGTGTTAGGAGCAATCTTGAGTCCCCAAATGTGAGTGTGCAGGGGTTGCAGTGGAGGAATGGGGGTGGGTGGGTAGATAAGGACTTGTGGTCATGTTTACAGAACATGATACATGAGGACCAAAGGTGAAAGTATTCGGCACAGAGTCTGAGAGATACTATTCAGCTCTATGGAGGGTGCCTCTTCTAGGTTCCTCTCTAGAAAGGAAGAAAGAATAGATTTGCACCCCAATCTAAAGATCACCCCAATCACAAAGCTCCATCTGACTGGGAGCCAGGGAGCAGTTGAGAGTGTGTTTGCTGTTTGCCCGGAAGGAAAAACTCCACAGTGGTATCTCAGCTTTTACTTCTGAAACAATTCTCAGCACAATGAGACTTTGACTGACTCTCTTTGTTCATTTTTATTAAATAGATGGGGATTCCTGTAGGAATAAGAAAACCAACCCAACCCCACCCAAGACTGACACTAGGTAGAGAATAGTCCTTGGCTGAAATTAAAACAAAACACTTAGAAACACTCATTTCCACTTTCAGGGTGTCAGGGTGAACCCAGTGAAGCAGAAATTCTCACTTATCCTTCCCACAGGCCACAGGGGGTACAGTTGAAAAGAGTATAGGGTGGGAGGTTCTCTACTTCCTAAAATTTCACTTTATCTCTTTTATTCTACAGTTACATCATCCAGATGACGAACAGAGTGATAGAAACAGGGAGGCAGCATCAGACGGCTGTCACTGAGCAGAAGCATCGGGGAAATCCAGGCAGCCATTAGGTGCAGCGTACACTGACATGAAAGTCTCACACTGGCCCTGATATAGGATGCCCATCCTCTTCCTGGCACCTCTAGGAGATTGGGACCCACTGAGAGACACACTTTAGTAGTAACATACTGCTATGGACTGAATTGTGTCCCCTCAGCTCCATATATTGAAGCCCTAACCCCCAATGTTACTGCATTTAGAGCCACGGAGTCTCTGGTATTTTGTTATTACAGGCTGAGCTGAACAGTACACATATTATAAAGAAAGAAGGGTGGATTGCACAGTGAGGCAACCCCTATGATAATATAGTTTCCTCTCATGGTGATCAGAAAAAGAAAGTACCAGAGAGCTGCATATTGAAAACTGGGTAGTGAGAGCAGGAAATGGGGATACGTAATATGGAGTTTAAATTGGGGGTGCTTTTCTCTTGTGCTCTAGGAAAGTTGTATTTAGAACAGGTTTGAAATTTCTTCATTTCCTTTTATGATGAAATTATCTGTAGGAACCCCACCACTTAAGTAAAATCTAATAGACCCCTTTGGTGGTGTGTGTTCATATGGAAAATACAGGTGTGAAGATATAGCTACTCCAGCAACTTTTCTTCAGAGCAAGAAATGGACTATTAAGAAAGGAAAGGAAAGAGACAGACAGAGAGAGAGGCAAAGGGAGAGAGAAAGAGAACATGCCAGGTAATGATCACTGACTTTCTGGCTCAATTCTGGATGGTGGAGAAAATAGAAGTTATTAAGGAGGAACTACCTTGTGAGAGAAAGGAAAGAGAATGTGAAATATATCCCTTCTCCTTCCCAAGGGAAGAGAGAGGAAGTTAACCTCCTTGGGACCTAAAGAGTTTGAAGAAATTGAAATTTCGGTAACTTAAGTAATATTATATGACCTAACTAGTCTCAGACAAAATTACTTTGCAATCTTAGCTCCTCAGCTTCTAATTCCAAAAGAGGGATAATACACAGGCATACATGGAGGGCACTTTTCTTCTGCCATATATTTATGGACTGATAATTGGTCATACCAAGAGAATAGAGGGGATCCAAAGGCAAATTATCACAGTCTCTTCCACAGCAACTGACCCTGGCAAGGAGATGTGGAGATGGAAATGAGGCTGGGGCTTTTTAAAAGTACATTTCTTACCTCCTTGCCCCAGCTCTGAAGATTCTGGCATACATCTTAAGTGCGTATAGGTTGACCAATATTACTACGTTGTTAGGCTCCTATTCTCAATATATGCTATGCATTGTATTAGAAATGGAAATAACTGTAACATAAACTTTTGTTGGTAAAAGACCTTCATCAATTTCTGTGGAGCTTGTACTGAGAATATAGATGATTTGAACCAACATTAGCTACAAAACTAGGGTCTCCATGAGAAAAGAAATAATAATAATAATGTCTTGCATTTGTATTATGCTTGATAAGTTACCACATGCAATCATATAGCTGAGCTCATTTATCTTCACAATAGCCCTGTAATCTAGGTAAAACAAATATTATACTATTTTAACATTTTTGCAAGTTAATATAATTCATATGTCAAAGTTTATGACTACCTAAGCAAGAACTTACAGATCCAGTGCTCTGTCCATCATATCCCAGCTGTTCCCTGTAGCAGGTAGACCAGGAATGAAGAGAATGGTTGCTATATTCAGCATGGGCAAGCAAGAGTCACACAGCTTTGCCACAACTGTCATTTGCTGTTGTCACATGTTGCGATTCTATAAGGCAGTAATCTAAGGAAGAGTACCGTGGTGCAAATCTCAGGGGTACCAACTATATAATCAGAATCTTGTCAAAGCAGTAGAATTTCCTAACTCCTTTTTTAATTTATGAAAGCCCATATACATGATCATTTTTTAAACCACTAGAACAGAGTCCTGATGACAAAATCAAGTATTGATATTATACTTTCTGTAACTTAGAGATTTACTGAGATTATGGAACTGGCAAAGGTATATTGAAGTTTAGAATAGTTTCATAAGATAATCTCCAAGTAATTATTAATAGTTAATAGTGTGTGTGTGAGTGTGTGTGTGTTTTAACTTTTGTTGCTCTTTTTTGGCTGAATATAAATAAGTGAAAATTTCAGCACCCAGCTATAACTTCATTAATAATTAGCTTATAATCAATAGGTAGATGACAATCAATAGGTGCTATAGTAATTTTTAAATCTATTATTGAAATATATAAATTAAATTAATTAAATTTCTGTAATTTATCACTATAGGCCTTTTTTTCTTGCCCACAAATTGAATTGTAATAAATAGATTATGAATTTACTTGTTCTTGGAAGTTGTGGAAGAGTGGGTCACTAGACATCATAGATTAAAATTTTATTTTATTTTAACATTATGTTTTGGGGTTGGACAAATATTTATTTTTGTAACCAAGAATACTTGGAGACATTTACAAGGCCATGTGCGGATTAGATGGTTAGCTCCTTAGAAATGGAATCCTTGTCTTTGATACATTTGTAGCCTCAGCACTGAACGTGATGCCTGGCATGTAGTAAGCCTTGAATAAACATTTAGTAAATTGAATTGAAGACCTTGAATTACCACATTCAAGAGGTTAGAGGTATGATTTTAGATTTTAAGCATTATAGTATAGCACTCCAGATAAAAATAAATCCAAAAACCAATATTAGAGAATGCATAATCATGAATGGGTAGCAACATATAGCTATATATCTGTAACAATCTTTTCCTTTCCTTTAGAGTCATAATTTAAAAATCACCTTGAAAATCACCTAAATGGTAAAATCCTATTGAAAAGCTAAGTTTCGTTCGATTTTCATTATGTATTGTTTTCCCCAGTGGAGAGTGAGTTTCTTAATACTGAGAACTGTGATTGATCTGTGGGTACAGATTGGACTTCCCTGAGCTATACTTCTATAGCAAAATTTACTTCCTTCCACAGATCATTTTATAGACTAAATGCACATGTGAATTGCACATTAGACTACAATTTCAAGAAGTCATGAATTGATACTTGTGTTGTCACTGTTGTATACCCAATGTCATATATATTTGGCATATAAGAGGCACTTAATAAGTATTTGTTAACTATCAGAATTATAAAAATATTAATACTTACAGATAATTTTGTAGTTTATATAATCTCATAATGCTATGTATCAAAGGTAAATAAGTATCTTACAACATTTATTGAACCACCATTCTGTGTAAAAAAAATTGCATCATATACTTGTAGGCAAAACAAAAGAAATATTTTACAATGAAATTAAAATAAGCCATGAAATTACTTAAAAGACTTATTTGACTAGATGTTTTGGCATTGGCTAAAAATAATGTAAATAGATTATTTTTCTTTTACCCATTTTCAACAGAACTGTCTAGAAAATAAAAGACTCCAATCTATTATTTTCAGATTCCAGGGCTGTATTTGTGTTTATAACCAGTCACATGCTGTGATTCAGTGAGTCATTCCTGGGGCATTCATTCTTTAGTCAGAATCTGGAAATGCTTCTTCCTTGTTCTTTTTTGTTCCTTTTTTCCTTTTCCTCAAATGTGAGGACAAACAAACAGAATGCACAAGGAAACTTTTATCTGGGGGCACACAGTCTCACTTTTTGAAAGGGAACTAAGCACAATACTGGCAATGGGTGAGTCAAGTCTCCCCTCCTGTGTTTCCATCTTCAGGTTGAAGTTCGACTGGAGCTGCAGGCCCTTTGAAAACCCACGGAGGAGCGGCCCATGGGAGACTTTTCTTTGTTGGGCAGGACCTTTTCCTCAGGCATATCAACAATGTCCAACATGACAGTTGACCCAATGCTACCCATTGATTAAATATTTCACTTTGGGGCCAGGAAGATTAAAATGATAAATAGAAAAATAAAGCAATGATGGTCAATACACTAACATCCCCATATCACATAGTGTTCTCTAGAACTGAAGTAACACATTTATTAAATGTTAAAAAATTCTTAACTATAACTGTTTAATATTGCAAGAAGAAGCCAACAAGATGTGTAAAATTTCTGGGTTTTTGGTAAATTTGATTTAAAATAGCTAAGTAAATCTCTTTGAAAGACAAGATCTCAAAATATTCCTAGTTCTTGTGAGGATTTTTTTGTTGTGTTTTTTTAGGGTTTTTAGCCTTGTAAGGCTGTTTTTGCCTCTCACCCAAGTTACTAAGATAGCTTTCTAGTGGGTCATCATGTTGCTAGTTTCTTAATTACAAAATGTCCCGAGTAGAGCTCACAGAATCATTTTCTTCGACATCAAACTTAAGAAAAAACCATTTGTTCCGGTGGCTACTTCTCTGGTAGTAAAAGGGAACTAGATGTAGTGCCGAACATCCTGAAGTCCTGAGGATACATCTTTGGGGACAGAACAAGAAAAATCCTTAACTTGAGCAACTATAATGTAGAAATATATCTGTTTTCAGAGAGTGTAATAGTGATCTAGGAAATCATTCCTAGAAAGAATATTAAATGGTAGGAAACAGAAAATACTGGAAAAATTCTATAGAGCCCAGGGGGCTATTTGAATTGAGAATTAGTATACGGACCAAAGAATCCTCTGGGAAAATATTCCTCGTAAGAAAAAAGCTTCTGAATATAGCATAGTGACTTCTGTGTGAATTATTTTCCATCTTATCCTTTTGGATTCGGTCTGAGTGTCAGGGTGAGGGTAAACAAACCCTCAAAGAGCTGTTTCATTAACACAGCATCACTGGGTAGGAGAGACAATGGTGTTGCAGTTTCTTCAATTGCTTTGTGCAAACAGTCACACAGAGACAGGTGGCTGGTTTTTGGCATTAAGAGAGAAATGAGTTATGAGTGAATCAACTAAAGTAGATGTGGCAGAAAGTGGTGACATCACTACTGAAAAACCGGTAGGATTCACTTATGAAACCTATGTGCAAAGTGTCATTCAGAAGGAAGACTTAGCAGCAGTTGAGCTGTAGGGACTCCTTCATTCCTGGAACTATCATTTATTTTGTTAGAAGTTTTGTTCCCTCTCCAGCTGTTCAATCTGTCCATGCAATTTGAGGATTTATAGTTCTATCCCTGATTTTTAAAATTCATTTTCAGTTACATAATAACTGCTCTACCTGGATGACCTACATGTACCTTGAGCAAATCCAAATTTATTACTTTGGCTCCCAAATCAGCAACTCCTGTTGACTTGCATGTCTTGATTAATGGCACTTGCAGTCTCTGACTCCTCCAGAATTAAACCTCTGAGACATTTTTTACTCCTTCTCACATCTACCTGATAAGTTGCAAAGTCCTCAATTACCTTTTACTTTCATATTCTGCTTTCCATTTTCACTCTACTACCATGTTTTAGTTAATATTATTGGTGATGACAATAGCTGTGACTATTCGGCGAGTGTTTACTGTGCCTACAGTGTGCTAAGGGCCTTTCATGCCTTATTTTATAACAAATATGAAAAGAAGATAAAATTGTAGTCATCGTTTTCCAAAGTGCCAGGAGTGGACCAAAAATAACACAGTTTCAGAGCCCATATCTGTTACAATTTAAATAGACTTCTTCCAGAATCCTGACCTCCAACTCACAGTCACTCTCAACACTAATTTATCCTAAACATTGCTACCAGAAAACTCTTGTGATAATGTCAAACCAGTTATATTAGCCTCACATTAAACCTTCAATGGCTGTTCATAGTCTTCATAATTAGGTAACGCTCTCCTTTCTACAATTCCAGACCTTTCATATTTGTGCCACAATCTACAGTGCTCATCTTATTTTTTTCTATTTTTTCTGTGTAATAATTCCTAAGCAATCTGTGTCATTTTTCAGATGCCATAGTTTATCTTCTGTAGTTCCTTCCATCCTGATTGCCAACTTATTGATTTCCTACTCAATTTTTAAAGATTATTTGAGATAAAGTCTTAATGATTAATATATTTCTCAGCAAACTTTTGTAGTGGGGCATTCTGTCAGTCTCCTATTGTACTTGATCTGTACATCGATAAAAAACCTTAATTTACTCTCATGATAGTTAATTGAGTATGGGTACAATTAAATTTATCAGAGAGTAAATTTATCAGAGACACACTGGAAATTGTTCCCACTAATCATACCCATTTTCTTTTCTTTACACATTTATTAATTAATTGACTGGTTGACTGTATACTGAATTGAACTGAACTGGGACAGAAGGTTGAGGAAACGTGTTCAATGTGGGAAATAACTGAGCAGAGGGAAAAGAGCAAGACCAAAGGAGATGGTAAAGTTAAAAAAAATGGGGAGTCCTAACTGGCATAAGGATTCCAAATAGGAATAGGTGGATCAGAGATACATCTGTATCCTGGAAGGGTCGTGGGCAATGCCAAATGTAAGCTGGAGGAAATTGGAAATAATCAGTGAAATTTTTAGGATATTTTGTGGCAGTACAGAGAGTGCTAGGATAGAGATGTGTTCAGGGAAAAAACAAAACTATATATGTGAAACTCACATTGGACAGTCAAATTTTATAAATAAATTGGCAACAAAGTCATTTTCTGGGATTAAAGAAGAAAGAGCAAGCTGATGATTGAAGGAAAACAATGTTTCCCATGGAGGAGACGACAAGAATCTGACAAAAATAAATAAAAATATTGCTCTGCAGCAATAAGACTCCAGTGGAAGGGAGGTAGTATGAATTCTAGTGAGCCCAGTGAGCATGATTTTCTTATTTTTATCCAAAAAGCTTAGGTAGATGTCTAGGCAACTGAGAAATAATAAGTTCTCATATAACACTATGTAAAAAACATTGCATAGAAATAATATTGAATATAGATATTTTTTACTTAGAGCACTTTCAGGTTCATGGTCAGATTGAGTGGGAAGTACACAGAGTTCCCATATACATACACACAACTTCCCCCACTATCAATATCCTGCATCAGCATGGTTCATTCATTACATCAATGAACCCACATATTGACACATCACGTCATTATCTCCAAAGACCATAGTTTATAGTAGGTCCACCCTTGGTGTGGTACATTCTATGGGTTTTGACAAATGTATAGTGACACGTACTCTCATTATAATACCAACAGATAGTTTTACTGCCCTCAATATCCTCTGTGTTCGACCTATTTGTCCCTCTTTCCTTTATTGTCTCAATAGTTTTACTTTTTCCAGAATGTCATATAATAGTTGGAATCACATAGGATGTAGCCCTTTGAGATTGTTTTCTTTCACCCAATGATAAGCATTTAAAGATCCTCTATGTCTTTCCATGACTGATAACTTGTTTCTGTTTAGCTCTGAATAGTATTTTGTTGTATGGAAGTACCAGAGTTTATTTATCCATTCTTACTGAAGGATATCTTGATTGCTTTCAAGTTTTAGCAATTAAGAATAAAGCTGTTATAAATATCCATGTGCAAGTTTTGTGTGGGTATTGTTTTCAACTCATTTAGGTAAATACCAAGGACAGTGATTGCTGAGTCATATGGTAAGGGTCTGTTTATTTTTTAAATAACTGCAAAATTCTCTTCCAAAGTGTACCATTTTGCATTCCCAACAACGAATGAAAGTTTCTGTTGCTCCATACCTTCATCAGCATTTGGTGATGTCAGTACCTTGGATTTTCACCATTCTAATAGTTGTGTAATGATATCTTATTATTGCTTTAATTTGCATTTTCCTAAAGACATATGATGTGTGAATATAAATTTTTAATGCATATTGTATATACATATGTTTGTGTATGCACATGAATACATATGTATATACACAGTCAATTTTGGCACCATATAGTTCTTAATTCCAAGAAATAATGTATTTTATAGAGGCAAGGCTTATATGTGTATAGATGTATATTAATTAAACATATAACATACTTAAATTATATTTTAAATGGAATAGGATATATGATATACTGTTCACATATTAATTAAATGCCAAATACAGATGAGAGGAGAAAGTAATTACTAAAATAATACTTTTTCTAAAAAGTTTTATGTTAATATTCATAAGCAGTTGATTTTTTTTCTTTTTTTTTGGTATAAATCAGGGCTTTTAGGGTATCCATTACTCAAATAATGTGCATTGTGCTCATTAAGTAATTTCTCATCATCCACCCCCCTCTCACTCTCACCCTTCCAAGTCTCCATTGTCGATACTCCACATTCACGTGTACACTCTATTTAGCTCCCACTTGTAAGTGAGAACATGAAATAATTGTCTTTCAGGGTCTGCGTTGTTTCACTTAAGATAATGGCCTCCAGTTCTATCCATGTTGCTGCAAAAGACATTTCATTCATTCTTTTTGTGACTGAATAGTATTCCATTGAATACATGTATTACATTTTCTTTATCCAATTATTCATCTATGGACCCTTAGTTTGATTCCATATCTTTGCTACTGTGAATAGTGCTGTGATAAACATATAGGTGCAGGTATCTTTTTGATAGGATGATTTCTTTTCTTTTGAGTAAACACCCAGTAGTAGGATTGCTAGATGGAATGATAGTTCCATTTTTAGTTCTTTAAAAAATGTCCATACTGTTTTCCATAAAGATTGTACTACTTTCCCACCAACAGTATATAAGAGTTCCCTTTTTTCCACATCCTTGCCAATATCTGTTATTTTTTTCTCTTTTTAGTAGTAGCCATTATGACTGGTGTAAGATGATATCTCATTGAGGTTTTAATTAGTATTTCTTTGATGGTTAATGATGCTGAGTGATTAGTGATGACTTTTTTCATATGCCTGTTGGCCATTTGTATGTCTTCATTTGAAAAATATCTATTCATGTCCTTTGCCCATTTTTAATGGGATTATTCAGGGGAGATTTTTATTGCTTTTGAGTCAAATGCACCTGATTTTAATAAAAATAAATATATTAGACTAGGAAGATAACTATTCAAATAGATCAAAATGTTATAATTTTTTTCTGAAATAAAAGCTACCTCAATGATGATAATTTCCACCTAAATATGAATCCCTTGTTCATTTCCTATCTTTTAAAGTATTTCCTCCTTATAATCTAGTGAATAATATTTGTACTTTACTTTTTATAAAACTATTTTTCTATGTTACATGGTTGCATCTCTTTTCTTAAATAAAACCCACCCATGCATATAACAAATACCGATCAAAGTTGTTATTAAGTGCTACTCTTTATCATCAAATAAACATCTCTAAATGATCATCTATATTTGAAATGATCTTCAGCTCTCATCCCTGTTCTTGTCTTTACCATGGCTCTAACTGGGTATAGCACTCCCTACCTCATTCTATTTTTAAGTTGGCAGATTAAGAAGTCTTTTAATTTTGGATCCCAGTGACTCAGCCTAAAATCAAAAATTAATCCTACACTGACCTTGTGTCCAAGTCCCACTATCTAAATATCTGTCCTATTGCTTTTGACTCATTCCACACATTTTATCTATTTTTTTCAATCCTTCACTCAACATATATTTATTGACACATACCTTATAAGAGCCACTTAACTAAGCCCTAGGAAAACAAGGATATATGAGCTCCTCTGCTCTGAGGAGTTAAAAAGAAAGACTATCTTCCAGTGTTTTTCATGGTCGAAGACCTGCCTTGATGTTATAAACTTGCTTGTTTCTATTTCTTCTTCAACCCAAGAACTAGAATTTCGACAGTTCTGAAGTTGGCAGTTGAGGTCTCACAATCTGCCCATTAGTTAATCCACCCAATGGCCTGATTCGATGGGCTTGAACAGGGCACTCTGACAGTCCCCAACAGAATACTCACCCTCAGTACCTGCTCTTGACCACCAAAATATTTCCCAGTCTTGCCTTTCTGTCAACGCTGACTCAGAACGCCAGTACTTCTCCAATCCTAGCACATTTTAGACCCATATCTCTAAATCTGATTTGCTCAAAAAATGATGAGGTTCCCAGGTTTTACTCTGACGGTATTTATGTAAGAACACATAGACATTATTAAAGAATTATCTTGGCCATTCATTTTTACTTTTCACTTTTCCTTTTTTAATGATAAATAAAACTAGATTAAATATTAGGGTTTGTCTTAGGTCAAGTTCTCCAGAAGCAGTTCCTTCACAAGAATTCATGGACAAGTAATTAAATAAGGATGTGCTCACAGGAAGAAAAAAAACAACACTAAGTGAATTGGGGAAGCAGAATAAAAAAAGATGAGTCAGGCAAGAGTCCAAAGTCCTGCTAACCCTTTTCCTTTGGGACTAACACATTTCCATTTCATCCTTTTTTTCCTATATCTCACCCTCCACCTATTCCTTTTCCTTGTCCTTTTCTTTATCTTGAAATTTTGTAAACATATTTGAGTGTCCAGCTTTTATGATCTAGCCTGTAGGGATCCAATTGCAAGATATATATTTCCAATTGTGGTAAGACAGACAAAAATAAATTTTTTTTAAAAAATTAGTATTAATAATTTCAAACGGTTTTTGGTTATTTCTGGGGATGGAGGCTAAGTGAGATCAAGTGGCCTAGAAATGCCTAACTGAGGAAGATCTTCTAGTGAGAGATACAATGGCAAAGAAAGAAGATATGGAACAGAGTCTTCCATGCAGAGAATGATAAACAAATGCCCAAAGAGAGAACAAATTTGAAGAGTAAGCCTATGTGGCTGTGGTAAAGGGAACAAAGTCCGAGATATTCATGAAGGCAAATTCGTGTATGGTCAATAGCCATAGCAAAGAATTTGAATTTCTTTCTAATTGCAATGGGAAGCCACTGGAAGTGTTTGATGTTGTTTTTCAAACCTGTCATGTGTGGAAAATGAACTATAGGAGGCCACAAGTGGATACAGAGAGAACAACTGGGAATATCTGAAATGATGGAAGGTAAGGAAGAAATAACGAGGACATAGATTTGAGTGTTAGCTGCAATTGTGAAAAGTCCTCACAAAGAGATCTAGAATGTACATACTGCTCAACTTGATTTCCTGTTTTCTATGAAGGTTGTGATCCTGTATTTGTTACTGTATAACTCTTTTAAAGAGTTGTTTTACATATGTAAAATATATAGCTTGAAGAGTTATTTTGCACGAGAAGGTTCCAACACCAGCTGATCTGTTATGGAAATAAGTACAAGTGGTTCTCCATTGTTTCTGGGTTTGTGTCATGATCATTATTCCAGTCTCTACAAAGATTTGTGTCCTTATATCCTGTATCTAGTACTGAGGCAGTGTATATATTAATAGTTTTCTAAGGCTGCCATAACAAAAATACCAGAGACTAGGTGGCTTAAATGATAGAAATTTACTTTCTCACAGTTCTGGAGGCTGAAAGTCAAAGGCGAAAGTGCTGGTGGGTTTGGTTTCTCCTGAAGTCTTTCTCCTTGGTTTTCAGTTGGCCACCTTCCCACTGTGTCCTCAAATGACCATTTCTCTGTTCATGTGTGCCCCTAGTGTTTCTTTGTATGTTCAAAGTTCATCTCATAAGGATACCAGTCAGATTGGATTAAGACCTGCCCCAAACAGCCTCAGTTTAACTTACTCACCTCTCTAAAGGCCCTATGTCCAAATACAGTCACATTCTGAAGTACTAGCGATTAGTTGCAGTGTGTGGGGGGGGGGCAATTCGGTCCATAACAGGCAGCCTCTCCTAATACTAACTGCCTGATCTGTGCCTGTTGCCTGTTACCAATCCTCTGATGCTGAGCATTATCCGCATTTTTTCTTCTCCAGTAAGCCTACAAGTCTTACCTGGACGTCCACTTTTTCCACTGCTTTGTTCTTCTCACATAGACATTCCCTATTTTACTCAGGGTAGTTTTCTAAATTTGCTCCTAATCTCAGAAATACATTATTAATTGTTTTGTGTGATATTTGCCTTATGTGGAAAGCTTTTCGATATTTTAGAACCTAATTTCTTAGAAAGGGTGAGCTTGCTTTATTTGAAGTTGAAGCTAATAGGAAAATGCAACATTTCTACTGCATCAGTAAGATGCAACATATATTTGACTTAATTGACAAGAGCCACTTAAGTGAAATGGAGGAAATGGAGGTCAACTTGCTGAGAAATGAGAAATTAGTGGGAAATGAAAAGAGTGCAGAACAGATAACTCTTTGTAGTTGCTACTCTGTGAAGCATAAGCAAAAGAGATGTCAGTAGCAGAGCATTTGGGCCTTGAAAGGATTAGTTTATTAATTTTTTTTTACATTTCTTCATTATCAATATTCATTGAGTGTCTACTACCTATCAGAAACTGGGATACAGTGGTAAATAAAAAAAATCGACATAAAGACTTGTCATCATGGAATTTACTTGAAGTGGAAGGTGAGAGAGAACAAACAAGTAAGTAAGCAAAATGTGAGATGGTCATAAATGCCAGGGAGAAAAATAAAGCAGGAAAACAGGATAGGAAGTAGGGAGGGATGGTGCAATTTTCAATAGGGTAATCAGTGAGGGCCTCCCTGATAAAGTGACTTTCAAGAAAGATTTAAGGAAAATGATTGAGCATAAGTCATACTGAGACCTGGGGGAAGCTCTTTTCCAGGGGAAGAAATATTCAGATATTTAAATGCTAATGGAAAAGAGCCAGTGCCAAGGGAGAAGTGGAAGATCCAGAAAAATAAGATAAAGGAGATGAGAGAGAAAGAGAGAGAGAGAGAGAGAGAGACAGGAAATCTGACTAGGAGCAACAGCACCAATCAAATTAACTAATTGGCCCTGAAGAGAAGAAAGGGCAGGATAAGAGTCTCTACTTGATTTCATAATAATAATGAATGACACTACTGGATTGCTTCAGATATTCCAAATACTCTTCTAAAGTTTTTAATGTACTTATTTATTCCTCATAGAAAACACCCTAAGGTAGTATTTATTATTCACATTTTACAGATCAGGAAACAGAGGTCCAAAGAGGAATTCGCCACAGGTCACAAGATAATAAGTGGTGGAATTATATGAAGACCCAGACATCCTAGAAATTATTAAACTTTCAAGAAAATCCAACGAAAAGACAGGAGTAATGTTGTAAAGGATGAGATTTCAATGAAGTGGGAAATGGAATGGGAAGAGATGACAAGAATCTTGACCTTGTGAACGAATAGCAAATTTTATAAACAGTGTTTACCAGTTTTCTATTCCAGGCACTGGGGTATTGTGGTGAATAAAAAAATTGACATAAGGACTTGTCATCATGGTATTTACTTGGATTGAAAGGAGAGAGAGAAAATAAACAAAGAAATAAGCAAAACTTCACCTATTTTCTGTTCCATTCTATTTTAAACACAGCAAAAGACTTCTATAGTTGTTGACTGATCCAGATAAGCAGTGGGTCATTTGAGCAATATTTCTGTGTATTTGAGACCCAAAAAATGGTTCAAATAAATTCTATGCAACTGATATTTTAAAATGTTAAGATACTATATAAAGTGTCTCATTGTGCACATAAAATAAATACTGAATTAGAAACTGAATTAATTGATGGTCCACTAAGTGATAAAGTGAATTAAGTATTGATCTTGAATTCTTTCAGAATAAAAAAAAAAAACAAATTTGCATCCAAATTTGGTACTGGGTATCCCCTACATGAAAAGCAGCCTTTTCTTAAGAGAAATAATATAAATATTAGTAGAAGTAATTGTCAGTTTAAGGAGCATTACTGAGACATCAATTGGTTGATGTAGTAAGTGAGTACAACACAGTGTGGAAAAGGTAACCTAGTTATAAAGATTGTAACAAAGATTGATGACATTTGAAACACTAGGAGAGCAGGAGGTGTCAGGGCATATTTATGGAAAACAACCAGCTTTCTGTGTTGTATTATATTGTCACTGCTTCTTGTTTAAGATGGTTCCAATGGTAGAAGCCAGAAAATGGATAGTCCGTGTTGAGAAGTTTGAACAACTGGAAAATACAAAGGTGGGAAATAGTGTGATCAGAATTTATTTTTAAAAAATCACATTATTTTTACACAATGGTTGGATTGAAGAAGAGGGAGTAAAACTAGGAGGCCAGGAAAGTATTTAAGAGGTTAAGTAAAGTGCAAGGAAAGATGGAGATGGCATTAAGAAAGTGGCAGTAGTAACATTGGAGAGGAAGCAATAAATATGTAACATATTAAGAAACAGAATCTACAGAATTAGTGGCCAGTTGAATCTGGGGAGGTGAGGGACATGAAGGAACCAAATATGACCATCAGGGCACTGTTTTGTGCAACTGAGTGGGTAGAGGAATGACTAGAAATGTTTTGTGTTGGATATCTTCCATTTCCTTTGCAAATCCACCTGTTCTGTGCTTTGAGAAGGCAGCCTATATGAACTGTTCCATATGCCTTCTTGTCCTTTGGCTTCTGGTTTGGATTTGGCCTAAAGTTAGAAGAAAAGACGGAAGGAAGCAAGTGAAAATAGTGTATGATAATACGAAAAATGAAACTGGCTTCTCTCCTCAGAGTCACCTCAGGTCCTCTCAAGGTAGCCTTCTTGACCCTCCTTTTTAGAGTTCTATTAATATTAAGTACCTTTGGTCCTAAACCTAAATGGATTAGGGTTAGTAACAGCTTTGCTACTAAGAACCTAGGATTGTTATACTGTTTCTTGTGGCTTCCCTATATACCACCAAACTTCTGTAAATGCTCCCCACCTTGGACAAAAACTGTCTTCAATTTTTTCTGATTTGAGTTTGCTGTCCTCCCCCTGTTGGAACCCTGACTGAAAAGGTATGTTTAGTTTTTATTTTAAAATTTATTTGCATACTTCAGTTTTCCACCAAGATAGAAAAACAGGTACTGGATTTACCTTTCTGCCTGAAACAATAAAAGCAGTGGACATAATAATGGACAGTGAATCCAGAGAAATAGAAAACAAACAAACAAACAAACAAAACAGTAAGCTCTATGATTAATCTATCTCTTTGACTGCCACGGGAAAGTTTCTAAGCCAAGGAACAAAGAGGAGAACCCAGACAGAGATGGAGGAAGTGAAGAGAGACCAAAAAAGCTAGAAATCACAAGATGCTACCAAAAAGAATGCCAGAGAATGCCGGAGGTCTACAGAAGGTCCTCATCAATTATTTAACAAAAAACTGATCAGCCTGTGAGTGTGAAGAAAATATCCAGAGCCAAAAGAAAGAACCATCTGGAAGAATTAAAGGGAACAGTGCCAAGCACTCAAGAAAGCCAGGAATAATACCTGTTCCAACCAACCTCCCATGAAAAACTCATAATTTACAAATTATTGGATAGAATATTGAGGAAAGCATGCTCCAATAGTGGAGAAAAAGCAGTTCTAGATTTAGCAATGCTTCAGAATCACCTAACAAATCATTTTTAAAAAAATAGAAGGAAAGGGGAATAAAAAGAATATGGACAAATAGAAAAGTACTATGAAGAAGGTAGATTTAAATCCAAATATATCAATGACTCCAATTAACCTGATTTGATCATTACACAGTGTATATGTTTCAAAATATTACATGTACCCCAAAGATATGTACAACTATTATATATAAATAAAAAATTTTAAACAAATATAAATAAATGATGTAATCATTCCAATTAAAAGACATTATCAAAAAATAAAAACATATATTGTATATATGTAATCCAAGTTTATATTAAAACAAAATTGACAGGCTAAAAGTGAAAGGTTGGAAAATGATAAATGATAAATATAAATACCTTAATCATAAGAAATCTATAGTGGCAATAATTGTACAAGATAGGAGAATATTATAGTAATAATGAATGTCATTTTATAATGGTAAAAGAATCCGCTTATGAAGGGGCCATAAAAGCACTAAAAGTGCGTAAACTTAACAGCTGAACTTCAACATGCCTGAAAAAAAAATTATAGAATTCAAAGTATAAATAGAAAAATTTCATGATGTCAATATACTCTATCAATAATTGACAGAAGTAATAGTAGGAAAATTAGTTAAGTATCCTAGAGATCTTGTTAAGTAGATGATAGGTAGATATCCCATTCTACAAATAACCACACGTGGAACATTAACAGAGATAGACCTTATACTGAAAAATAAAATATGGCTCAATAAATTTAAAATGATTTACATGAAAGTATGTTCTCTGTCATAACAAAATTATACAAGAAATCAATAACAAAAAACATTCACATGATCTTCAAATATTTGGCATGTAAACAATATACTTCTATATAATTGATGGGTAGAAGAAGAATTTTAAATCAAATTACAAATCATTAGATTTAAAAGAAATGACAAGCCAACCTGTAATTTGCAGTTATGATATTCAGTGGGATTCAGTTAAAGAATTACATAGTAGGATTTATAGTTTTTAATGTTTATATTAGGAAAAAATAAAGCTTTAAAATCAATAAAATGGGCAAAATCTTTGAACATACACTCCACAGACAAAGACATACAAATAGCTAGTAAACACATAAAAGTACTCGACCTCATTTGTCAGCAGGAAACGTAAATTGAAATGTATGAGAAATTACTACACTTACATTAACATGCCTAGAATTAAAAAGACTGACAGTATCAAATGTTGGTCAAGATTTGGAGCAAATAGAATTCTCATACTTAGCCAGTAGTAATTGTAAAAACCACTTTAGAAAAGTATGCCATTTATTATAAAATTAAGTATTTACTTATATTTTCACTGAGAAATTCTACTCCTGGGAATTTTCCCTGTAGAAATGAAAATATATGTCTACAGAAACATTTGTATGAAGATCTCATACTAGCTTTACAGATAATTAAAAAATACTGGGTAACTGAAGTGTCCAATAACAAGTACATGGATGACAAATTTGTGGTATAATGGAATAAGAGCAAAACAAACAAAAAAAGGAATAAACTACTAACACATCCAACCACATGGACGAATCTCAGAAAAGCTATGTTGATCAAGAGAAGCCAAATGGATTATGTAATGTGTGATTCATGTATATGAAATTTTAGAAAAAACAAAACTAATCTAGGATGGTAAAAATCTGATCTGTAGTGTCTGAGGCCAAGGACAGGAGAGTGAATAACTGTGAAAGGACACAAGTGAAAATTCTGTGGTATTGATACACTCTACATCTCGATTGGAGCAGTGATTACACAGGTATAGACGTTTGTCAAAACTCATTAAACTGTGCATTGAGAATGAGTAAACTTTATTATGTGTAAATTATACCTCAATAAAATTGATTTAAAACAAAAAAAACCACTGAAGTTACATATTTGAAGTGCTGAGGAAAAAAAAAAATCTGCCACCATAGAGTACCATGTTTACTGAAAATATCTTTTAAGAATAAAGGCAATCAATACAGTGTCAAATAAACACATGAAGAAGACTTGAATTAAAGGAAATACTGACAGAATTTTTCAACTAGAAGAAAATAGTCCAAACAGAAACATCTAAATGTGGGATATGATAAGGAACTAGATCAAGCAGGATGATATAGTAATCTTAAATTTGTATTTATACAAAATAGATCCAAACATGTAAAGGAAAAATAAACATAACTAGAAAGATAAACATAATTATCCACAATCATAGGGAAAATTTTTAACATAATTCCCTCAAGAGCTGATAGAACAAGCTGATAAAATAGTAAGTATACAAACAATTTCAACAACTTTGACTTATTAATACCTATTACATACTGAAGCCAATGGTGACAATTCACAAACTTTCTATTAGCACATGGAATTTTACCAAAACTAACCATAAACTAAGTGATAAAGAAAGCCTAAACAAATTTCTCAACATTGAATTAATTCACACTTTGATTTCTGATCTCAGTGAAATTGAGCTAGAGTTCAATAACAAAACTAGAACATCCCAAATGGGATGGAAATTAAGTAATACTGTTCTACATAATATATGGTACAGAAATAAGAAAAAGATAAATGAGAAAATAGTTTAAACTGAATGATAATAAATATGCAGCTTATGAGATGCAGATAAAAAGTGATCAAAGGGGAATTTGTTTTCTTACATGTATATGTAAGAAAAGAATATCTGATTATCATTGATCTAGCTTTTCACCTCAAATGTTACAAAAAGAACAGCAAAAATAAACCTAAAAATGTAAAAGGCAATAATAAAAGTAAAAGCAGAAATTAATGAAATAGAAAAAAATGTATAAAAGAGAAGAAGTTAATAAAGCCAAATGATGGTTTTTGGAAATAAGTAATTAAAAGGACAAATTCAGCAAAATTGGTCAATAAATCCCACTCATAACCAAGTGGGTTTTATTGCAAAAGTGTAAAATGTTTTAATATTCAAAATTTATTTAATTTAATTCATCACATTAATATGAAAATGTATAATTCAATAGACTGTAGAAAACCCTGATACAGTTCAACACCAATTCATAGTAAAAACTCATAGCAAACAAAGAAGTGAAGTATCGTAAACTGATAAGACTTTCAACAGGATGCCTACAACAAATATTGATAATAATAAAATATTGAGATATTTCCTCTAGAGAAGAGGAAAGTGGTAAGAAAGTCCACCACATCCATTTCTATACAATAATGTAATAGAAATATTAACCAGTGAAAGAAGTCAAGAAAGAGAATTACAACAACAAAAGGACTAAAAAGTAAGAAACATAATTGTCTTAATACACTAATGATATATGTATGAAGAGAATCCAAAATAAAGACAAGCTATTGTAGCAGAATCATCCATGAATTCAAAAAGTTTAATGGATATATAGTTAAGAACCAATAAGTAATTGTACTTGTATATAGAGGAAATAAACAGAACTTGAAATATAAAAAATACATAATATCCAAGCCACCAAAAACTCAAGTATAATACATGTTATTTCAGACTTCCATAGGGTAAAATTATACATCACTGAGAGAAAAATTTTAAAAATCAAATGAAGGAATGTACCATATTCATGGGTTGACAGATTCAAGATTTTTGACATGTCCAGTCTTCCCAAATTGACCTATAGATTTGATGAAGTTTTTATCAAATTTCAAATGAGCTTTTTCAGTGGGAATTGAATACATAAATTTATGTAGAAATAAAAATGACCATGAATAGCCAAGATAGCCTTAAATAATATAACACTGAAGGACCTACATTATCAAAACTTATTATAAAACCATAGTATATTTACATTGTGATATTGCGTGCATATGATTTTGATCCAGTTACACAAATAGACCAATGGAAGAGAATAGAGTTTTAAAAATAGAAACTGTCAATAGGACAGTCTTTTCAATAAATGGTACTGGGTCAGTTGAAAATTCATATGTATAAAAACTATTTGACTCTATCTCACACATATATAAAAAAATCAATTCCAGATGGATTACAGATCTAAATTAGAAAGGTAAAATAAAGCTTTAAGTGGAAAACAGTTATGTGCCTGTACCAGAGGCTGAGGAAGGAGGATCACTTGATGCCAGGAGTTCTAGGCTGTGGTGCCCCATGATCACACCTATGGATACCCATTGCACTCCATCCTGGACAACAGAGCAAGACCCTATCCTTTAAAAAGAATTAAAATTAAAAAATAAGAAAACAGAAGAACACCTTGATGACCATGAAAAAAATCACAGATTTCTTGAGCTGGACACAAAAGACTACTGGTAAAGGGGAAAATGACATAATGCAACACAGAGATTAAAAACTTCTGGTCATTTAAAGTCACCATTAAAAGTGAAAACCAAGAGGTCCCTGTCAATTTTGCATGAAGTACTTTTGCATGAAGTACTCTCAGATGTGGAAGACAATGTCTGGGAAAGAGAAGTCTAAATTTGATGAAATGGCAAAGGCAGATAATTGGATGCATGAAGGTGTTGAAATAATAGGATTAACTATAATGATAACAATAATATTATACGAATCATTCATTTGAACTTTATAATCTCTATCAATTTAAGTAAATTAACTTCTCTTCTTATTGTTTTTCAGGTTTTCAGTAATGGGTATTGCATTTTATGTAAAACCTTTCCAGTTTATATTTAACTATTTTTCTCCACTGACATATTGTATTGAATTATTATTAATAATCTCTTTTCTAATAAATATAATAATTGCAATATTTAATACTACTCACAATAATAGCTAACAAATATTGAACTCTTAAAGTTTTCCAGGCACTGTCTTAAGTGTTTAACAAATATTAAATAACCTAAATCTTCACAACACTTGTCTGAGATGAGTAATATTAACACCATATTCTGCATAAAAAAATGAGACATGGCAAATTTCATTAATTTGACAAGGTTAAATTTCCAGTAAGTAACTGAGGTAGTCTTCAAACCCTCCCTTAAACACAGATTTATATTTATTTTATTTTATTAGTCTTGCATTTCTGAAAATTAATCTCACTTGTTGATAAAGAATTATTTTAATATACTAATGAACATATTTGCTCAATATTTAACGTATAATTTTTGCATTTTTATTAACATAGGAATTGAGGATGTTAAAAATAATGTTTTGGTTCACTTATATTAGCTTTTTAAAATGTTGTTGATGACTTATTTCTTACTCTGAAACATACAATACAGAATGGAAATAAGGCTGGCCTATGGAAGTTGGATTGAACTCATCCAGCCAATATTTGTACTAGAGATTTTAGAAGCTTATTCTTTCAATTATTTTCATTCTCTTTTCTGATTATCTCCTATTCCGATTGTTATTTTTTGTGCCAGCTTTGGTAAAATGGTATATTTTCCCATAATATTCTGGGCCTATATTCTTGAAACTAGAAAAAGTAGAAAACTTTGTTAACTGATATTCTGAAAACTTTTTCTTTAAAATGACAATATTTTATCTGACTTGTAATTTGATCTTTACTTATTTGAATGGATATCCAGTGTAAGATTGGAATGCCCTGTTTTAGTTAAAATGATTAGTTTATATATTTAAGCTTCCCAGAAGCCTCCCGGAATACTTCCTTTTGTACTTTATACAAACCTATAGGAAATATTACTGTTAGTCTACTGTATTAAAATTTTGACCTTCAAACTACATATATGCAAAACAATATTTGATTTTTTTAAGTTAATATTACCTTTTATTGAGTCTTTAAAGCATTTACATATATCCAAATAGGAATATTTGCTTTAGCACTAGAATGAAAATACATCCGATTATCAGACAATTTAGACAATTTTCTTTTTAAAACATCTTTCAAAATCAGCCATCATACCTAAAATGTCTTATTATGTATATCAGTTTCACTTTTACAGGTACCTCTCAAAGTTTGTTTCTCCTCCCAATACATTAAAATATACTAGAAGATAGCAATTAACTCTGTTTTATTTACTTGAGAAATGTAATTTTCATTTTGATGAAAATAATATGACCAGTAAGATATATTTCTTTTAAGAAAAAGGTATTAATAGAAGTAAATTAAAAGGAAAAAAAAAGGAAACATGGAGAAAAATTCTAACTTAAGGAAAAATATATGAGAACCACACACTTTTTAATGTGAAAGTATTATCAAATAGGAATGTAAATAAGTTCAAATATACAAAAATAATACAATGCCTACGTGCAAGTTTTGGGATCAAATTGGACAAGGATTTAATTTGGGAGAGGGCAAGGATATTGTTCAAGCAGGAAGTGTGGCAACCCGAGGGTGCGGAGCCACTGGCCAGCACCTTGAATTCCCTCAACACCAGAGGAAGCCCATCCAGGAACTTGCCTTTCACGTGATATGGGCACAGTAAGGAAAGCTGTAGGTGAAAAGGACACTGTGCATCAGTGCATAATTTCTTGGTTCAAAAGAGAGGATAGAGTAGGAGAGGCGTGGCCTTGTGGAAGCTCCAAATATGTTAGGAACCATCACTGAGAAGGAAATGAGGTGGAGGAGGGGCAGCATGTAAATAATTCCTGCTGCTCTACTTGTTCAATAGTCAGCTGGAAAGTCCTCATTTAAAATCATTGGGTTGGCAATAGACAATATACAAATATGCCAATGGAGTGTAAATTTAAGGCCACTTATAAAGTTACAATTTATGTATGTATTAAATTATTGTTTATTCCTCCAACGTAGCCATTAGCAATGAACTATATACTAAACCAGTTCATGAGCAGTGAAACTTGTTTTTGTTGACTTAGAAATACAGCATGAACATAATGACAGCCTTCACTTGAATACAGTTATTTGTGTATATATGTGTTATTTTCAGCGGGATGTAAACTCCTTCAGGTGGGAAACTATTCATTTCTCTTTTGTATCCACTCATCACCTAGTACAAATCCTTTCATATAATGGGTTCCCGATGACTGTAAGCATGATATAGTTTGTGTTTTTCTATAACCTCTTTACGATTGAATCTAATACTAAGGACGCAGTTTGCATGATGGCTTACTCTGTATAGATAGCTAAATGACTGAACTCTGGGACATTATGCAATGATATATTAAAGAAAAGCAGGACTTTTTTTTGAAAAAAAAGGAATCTAGGGGAAAGAACTCTATATGTAGCTAAATTATTATTTTTCTATAAAAATGTATTCCAGCCTTCCCCCTAGTGGATGCACTGTAATTTCTCCTGACTAGAATTGGCAGTGCCCTTTTATTTACTCCCTTCACTTCTCATTTAAATATCATGCACTAGACTATCATTCTTGATTTTACTTGATTTTACTACTCTTTACTGCCTGCGGGCTTTGTTTTTCAGCTCATTTAAAAGGCATTATGCTTTGATAATGGACTGTCTGAAGATGGAACTGAATTATAATTTTTTAAACTTCAATTTAATCAATGCCAGAGGCTACCCAGAGATATAGATTTGCTCACAAAAAGTTCTACTCTCATTGGACCTTTTATATATTGTTCTTTATGGGAAATTTTCAGAGTGTATATGTACGAATATATGTGGATAAATATGTAAGCATATTTGCAAAACTAATTTTCATCATTATAACTAATTAGCCATTAAGATAGTATGTTCGAATTTGGTCTTTTTTATAAGGTTACCATACAAGAAAGAAGACATTTTTAGCAGTAAGAACACAGGCCTTGGATTTGGCAAACCTAGCTTTGAATTCTTGGTTCTGCCATTTTCTAGCTATGTTACTTAACTCCTCTAAGTTACCCATCTAGAAAACGATGATGGCAAGATCTACTACTGAGGTCCAAATTAGATAATGTCATAAATAACTAGCATGGTAGAGAGCCTACAAAACATTGGTATTCCATTTAGGAAAAAATGAGAGTGGTCTAAATATAGGTGATTATTGTTGGTTTTCTTCCTCTAGAATACATAACAATTAAGGAAAGAAAATGGCATGTTTGTACAGCAACTTCATCTACTTATGAGTGACATAAAGCAAACAGCAACTTAATGTACTTATGAGTAACATAAAGGAAAAGCAAACAAAATTCAGTGAGAATTCCTAAGCTGACTATATTTAAAAGTATAACGATACATTTTGTAATGAATTTAGCAAATGTGTTCAGTTTTGCTTGATGGATTTAGTACAAATATGAACAGCTATGAAGGAAGAACTTGGTATTTTTAAAATGTTATCCCAAAGTCTTTATTTTCCACAAATCTGTGCCTCCTCAATTCCTCCATATTAAGTAATAATAGCACCATTTACCAAATTGTTGCTCAAGCCACATATCTTGGATTAATTTTTGACATTTCTATTTCCCTTGTCCTCCCATATCCAATCTATTGTTAAGTCCTTTGGGCTCTACCTACAAAGCATATCTTGAATTTGTTGTCTTCTCCTCATACCCACTGTTAATACAGTACAAGCCACTGTCATCTTTTATTTGCACTATCTCGTAAATCTCCTGAATTAGGTATTACCTGCAATAACAGAAACACCCAAAATAACCATTGCTTTAAAAAGTTAGGTGTTTCGTCTCTAACACATGCACACACACACACACACACACACCAAAAAAAAAAAAAAGAAAAAGAAAAAGAAAAGAAAAGTTAACTAATCCAGAGTGGGCATGATAGGTCCATGAAGCTGTCAGAGAACCAAGATCCTTCTAGCTCATCGCGTGTGATTCTTAAGCTCACATCATGGTCCATGAGGACTACTGGGGCTTTAGCCATCACAATCAGCACTATAGAGGAAGGAGGGCAGAAGGGTGTGCTCCCTGCCTTTAAAGAGACCTCCTCAATTTTCATTACATTGGCCAGAAATTAGTCACATGCTTCACCTAGCCACAAGGTAGCCTGGAAAATACCTTTAGGTCAATATGATTAACAATTTTACTTCTGATTTTACCTGGTTTTTGTCTGCCTCTCTATGTAATGTTGCATTATACTCCCGTTATGCTCCAGTCATCTAAGTTAAACTTTCTCTCACTTCATGGTCTTAGCACACACTATGTTCTCTGCCTAGCACACACTATGTTCTCTCTAACTGCAACCCCCATAACTCCTTATCTTTCAGGTTTTCCTTTTTAATATAATTTCTTCAGATAGATCTTCCTTGACAATCCAACCAAAGATTTCTACCTCCTATCAACCCTCTCTTTCAGAAGATGGAATTTTTTCCCTCCATAATAATAATTAATAATGTCATTTGTTTATTGATTTGTTCATTTTCTTATTTGATTTTTCTACTTAATCCACTAGTCCAAAAAGGTCTATAAGGATGGGGACCATGTTTCTATTTTATCAGTATGCAAAGCCTCTTATTAGAAAGAAAAAAGGAAAGGAAGGAAGGGATGGAGCGAAAAGAAATCGAGAAATGGAAGAAAAAAGAAATTTCTTTGAAAACCCAGGGATGTTAACATCTTTCATGGAATGATGATGGTTTGGCTTTTACCTTTGGTTTGGATATTTTCCATTTTCCTTGACTCACAGTTATAGTTCAGGAAAAAAATACACACAATTCAACATTCTTTGAGGAAGTAATATGATCGTAAATGTAAAAACAATCAGTACTTACTTTATAAAGTTCTGTTTTGAAACAATGATGTTATTAATATGGAATCCATATCCACTGGATTCAGCTTTCCAAGTGAAAATGGTACAGAGTGAATCCAAAAGTTTTGTATCATGTTTAGACGTTGCCTCCTGGAAAATGCCTTATGGTTTTGGAGTAATGTGTATGAATTAGGGTTTACAGGCCTCTCTGCAAATCCAGGCACAAAAATATAGGAAATAAATTCATGAGTGTCTTATAAAGTGCATTGTCTGCTGCTGTAATTATTTGTAAGAAAGTAAAAATACTTTAAAAGGCCTTTTGCTTGTACAATAATGAGTATGAAATTGTTCTACCACAGACAAGATCATTTATTTTTCCTAGAAATCAATCCAATTGGATTGAGTATCTCTGACTACCTTATGAAAGTTTGTCAATCTTAAACATCTCTCTTAAACATGCTTTGTGTTCAATTGTCAATAGTCACATCTTATTTTGCTTTTCCCTGAATGACACTTTTACTTTCAGTAATGAATATAAAACACAAATTGAAACCAATATTCATCTTGAATAGCATTAGATTATTCTCAGTGCTCTTAGCCATTCCAGTCTGTACTTTAATTAGTTTTATTTAACGATTTTTTCTGTCATATAGTGTTGGTGTACCCTTTGGATTTTCCTTTCTCTTTTTTTTTTATCATTGATTTGGTTTCACTATTTCTTTTGGTTGGCTTTGTAGGAAATATAAATTTCCCTTCATTTTACTTTCCGCAAACCATCTTTGAAACTTTAGTACCTTTTTTTTTTAACTTATGCCAAAGAAAGCTTCATAAACACTTGTGAAACAGTATACTGCCAATACTTTTAGCTGAGCTATATTTTATTTTTAATGAAAGCATGTATTAGTATTCATGGGAGAATATTATATATTTTGAGCTCAGTCACATTTCCATTTGGCTGCTTTGTAGAAATAATTTTTCTTTTTATGTAGAACTTACCAGAGAATTTAAAAAACAAAAACAACAACTTTGAAAGCCGTAAACCTGCCACCAGCAAGTGAGTATGTTTTTGATGCAACGGTCACCGTTATACATGAAAATTATTGTCACTTAAGTAGAAGACAATTCTTAATTGACTAATACAACTACAAGCATGCATAGTTGGGGATTCATTTACCTAAAAATATGTATGTTTTAGTAGGCAGAATAATGCCCACAAAAGATATCCACATCCTAGTCCAAGGAACCTGTAAACATGTGGAGATTGCATTTATGAGTTTCCTATGGCTGGTGTAAGAGATTACCACACACTAAGTAGCTCAAAACAACACCACACTATTTTATTATTTTATATTATAGTTCTGGAGGTCAGAAGTCTAAAATGGGTAGGTGGGGCTGTGTTCTTTCTGAAGGCTCTAGAAGACAATTTCTTTTCCATTTTTAATTTCTAGAGGTCACACGCATTGGCAGGTGGCCCCTTCCTCCATCTTAAAAGCCAGCAGAGTAACACATTCAAATTAATATCTCTCTTTCTGTTTCTCTCTCTCTCTCTCCCCCACACACACATCCCCACTACCTCTTTCTCTCCTTGGCCCTTCTGCCTCCATTTTATAAGGAACGTTGTGATGACATTATACCCTCACATGGATATTGCTGGATAGTCTTCCATTTTCAAGGTCCTTTACTTAACCACATCTGCAAAATTGCTTTTTCCATGTAAATTATATAACATATTCACAAGTTCTGGGTATTAGCATGTGAACATTAAGAGGAAGCACTATTTAGGTTATTGCAGCTGCAGAAGGAATTAAGCGTGCTAATCCTCCAACTTTAAAATAGGGAGATTATTCTGGATTACACAAATGGGTCCAATGAAACCACAATGGTCCTTGAAAGTGAAAGAGGAAGGCAGAAGAGGAGGTCAGAGTGCTGCAATGTGAAAAAGACATAACCTGCTATTGCTGGCTATGAAGATGAAGAAAGGAGCCCATGAGCCAATGAATGCAGGCAGCTTCTAAAAGCTGGTAAAGGCAGATCCCCCACGAAGGAATACGAAACAGCTCTGACAACACATTTGTAACACAAGGAGATTCATATAAGACTTCTGACCCACAGAACGTAAAATAATAATTTTTTGTTGTTTTACACCATTACATTTGTGGCAATCTGCTATTCTGCAGCAACAGAAAACTAATACAGCTGCCCATATTTCAAAAATGTAGAAAACTGGTTGGTACATGATCTCATAACATTTTTCATGAAATTCATAAAACATTTGAAATAACAATCCAGATCATGGCAAGTGTGTGCTTACGTGGACCATGATGAAAATATGTTTATGGCTTCAGTTATTCCTTAGACATTTTGGGTAGCTCTGGTATCTGAAAAAAGAATTTTTGGGTTGACTGGTGTTTGTGTAATCATTGTCTTGCTTTAATTGATATTCAAAGAAAATACAGCAACTACTATGAAATTCAATACATTTGATATTTTTGTAATATATTTAATAGGAAATTTGTAATCTTTGAATTGGTGTCTACAATCACAGGCAAGTAGGGAAAATTTCTTCTGTAATTCAATGATATCCTGAAATAGTTAAATTTATTTAAAGAAATAACTTGTAAACCACAGAGGTATATATCTTGATTTTATATCCTACATTTTGAATATAGTATAATTCTTATAAGTATAAATTATTATAATTTATAGCTTTTATGGTATTTGGTTAATATTAATGCTTAATAACATATCCTGTGAAGAGGATAACATGTTTTTATTTTGAAAATAGGTATCCACAAAGACATGGCCTTTAAAGTAACATTGGGTATAGATAATAAAAGAACTGTTTGCATTTCCAAGAAATACTGAGATAATTCTGACAGTATCTTATTCCTTTTTATTACTGAATAATATCTCATTGTACGGACATATCACATTTTATTTAACCCTCCAATGGATGATGGACATGTAGGCTCTTTCCAGCTTTTGGCTATTGTTCGTGATGCTACTATTAATATAAATATGTGAGTATATGTATTAGTAAGAGGACCAGTTTTCTATTCCTTTGGGTATATACCTAGGAGTGGAATTGCTGGGTCATATAGTACTTTTATGCTTTCTGAAGAGCTTACAAACCATGTTCCATAGCTTCTGCACCATTAGCTTCTACATCAGCTTCTGAATCATACACTCCCATAGGCAATGTATGAGGATTCCAGTTTCTTCACATCACGATTTTTCATTTTTTTTAAATTATAGTCATCCTAGTGGGAATGAAGTGGTGCCTTATTATGGTTTTGATTTGCATTTCCCTAATGATTAATGACGTTGAGTATCTATCATGGATAAAAGACTTTTAACAGATATTTAATTTATAAATATTTTCTTCCATTCTGTAGGTTGTCTTTGAATTTTCTTGATAATGTCCATTGAGACTCAAAAGTTTTAATTTGGATTAAGTCCAACTTATCTATTTTTTTCCTTTTGTTGCATGTGCCTGTGGCCTCATATTTAAGAGTCCATTGCCAATCCAAGGTCATGAAGATTTATTCCTATGTTTTCTTCTAGGCGTTTTAGAGTTTTAATAGATTTTATCCCTAGGTTTTCAATCCTTTTATGAAGTAATTTCTGTGTATGATATGAATCAGGTGTCAAACTTCATTCTTTTGCACGTAATATCTATTTATCCCAGCACCATTTATTGAAGAGACTATTCTTTTCCCATTAAATGGTATTGGCACCATTGTGGAAAATCAACTGGACATGATATATGGGTTTGCTTCTAGACTTTCAATTCTATTCCTTGCTCTAGTATCACAATCTTTTGATTACTATAACTTCATAGTAAGTATTTAAATCAAGAAGTGTGAGTCCTCTAACTGTATTCTTATGTTTCAATATTGTTTTGGTTATGTGGTGTCCCTTGCAATTCCATATGAATTTGAGTATTAGTTTTTACATTTCTACAAAAAAATGTCAATGGGGTATTGACAGGAATTACATGAACCCTGTATTGCATTGGGTAGTACTGACATCTTAAAAACATTAAATCTTCTAATTCACGAACATGGGATAGCTTTCCATGTATTAGGTCTTCTTTAATTTCTTTCAGTAATGTTTTATAGTTTTCAGTGTATATCTTTCATCTTAGTTAAATTTATTCCTAGGTATTTTATTCTTTGGGATGCTACTGTAAATGGAATCTTTTCCTTAATTTCCTTTCCAGATTTTTCATTGCCAATGTATAGAAACACAACTATTTTATGTGTGTTGACCTCATGTCTGAAAATCTGCTAAATTTGTATATTAGCCCTGGTATCTTTTTGTGGATTTTGGGGGATTTTCTACTTATAGGATCACATTTCTTTGAAAAGATACAGATTTTCTTCTTCCTTTCAAATTTGGATGCTATTTCTTTATTTTTCTTTTCTAAATGCTCTGGCTAGAACTTCCAACACTATATTGAGTAAGAGTGGTGAAAGTAGGCAGACTTGTCTTACTTTCGTACTTAGGGGGAAAACTTTCAGTTGAGGGTGATGTTACTGGGTTTTCCATAGATGCTCTTTACCATGTTGAGGAAGTTCGTATCTATTCCAAGTTTCCTGAGTGTTTTTTGTAATCATGAAGGAATGATTGTTCCAAAACTTTGGCTGCAATGATACAACAGCATTTACTGCTTCTAAACTTTTGCCACAATGGTACACTTTTGTTATAAAAAGACAGGAATAACTTTTGTTTCTTTACCCCATTACTTCCATCCCTTCCCTTAGGTTCTGAACCAGCCAACTAAATGCTTTCAAGGGCATGCAAAACATATTATGATAGAAAAGAGCACACACTTTGTCCTTGGTGTCAAATAAACTGGATGAAAGCATTTAAAAGATACAGGGTAAAACTGGAAATGCAGTTTTTTATCATGACACATTCAAAGCCAAGGATCATATGCAAGAAGCATGTAAACTAAAGCTTTCTTCCCACTTTTACATCTCTCATTAAAGTGAACTGCAACTGCTTCTGGTATCTCTTAAAATAAAAGTATATTTATGCCTATAGATTATGTAAAGATTCTTTAAAAATAGTTAATTATTTAATAAATTGATGCCATTGTGATTTTTACAAGGAATAATTGAGCCAACAGAATTATCTGTATTATTCTTTGTTTGGAAAGAAGACATAAAAAGAAATTCACACATATGTGCTTGGTATTTTTAATGAGATTTGTAAACTTATGTTTTTTAAAATTTGGTAATTTTGTGGCCAAACTGGTGAATTCAGTATATACTATAACAAAATCTACATGATACAAGCATGGGCTCGTGCACTTCAGGGCTGTCTAGTAAAATGTGCTACTTAAATTGAGCTGTGGATGAGATATTTTGAGGTTATTTTTGTTAATAATTTGCTAATTTTAAAGTTTTGTTTATTCTGAAGTAATTTCAGACTTGCAGAGAAGTTCCAGAAATAATACAGAAAATTTTAATATACCGTTTACCCAGTTTTTCCAACTGTAATTATTTTACCACATATGCTGTATCACTTTGTCATTTTCCCTGTCTCTCCATCTCCATCATCTCTGTCTCTCTGTCTCTCTCTGCCCTCCTTTATGTGTATGTATAAATATTTATTTTTTATCTTAATTGTTTCAAAGTAAGTGGTAGATCTGATGCTCCATTATCCCTTGAATACTTTATTGAGTGTTTCTAAAAACACATTCACTTGTATAATCACAATACCTTTAGCAAAAACAGTAAATTAAAATAATAGACCTTTTTTTTCATTTCACCCATTATTCCGTCAATGTCCTTTATAGTGAAAAATAAAAGTACAAGCAAAATCTGTTCAGGATACAGTCCAATAGTACATATTTAGTTTCTATATATTGAAATAATTTTCATGATATTTATTAGCTCTATACTGGTTAGATGGCCATGATAGTCCATCACCTAGCATCTTACACAATGTCTGTCTTTGAATTTTTTTAAATTTTGTTTTCTCCTACCTATTGAACTGATATATTTTTAAATTTGAAATTGTGATTTCTAATTACCATTGTATTACCATTCTCTTCAAATGCCTGGTATCTGCTTTATAAGAAATATTTTATGCAATAGGATTTCACAATGTTTATTAAATGCATAGCAATATCTTTTAATATGAGAGAATAGAATGACAAAAAATATACCAAACAAGTATCTGTAGTCATTTAAAAACCTGAATTGGATGATGTTCTCTTAAAATATTTTTCAATATTAGTAATCCTTTCCAGAAGTGCTTTTGTTATAATCTCTAAATTAAACTGAAATTTAACATCCAGTCTTTCTTCCCTTATTTTAGTTATGATGTACAGTTGCTTACACATCTGCCTCTGTGACAATTTTAATGTCTGTTAAGATTGTTTTTATCAAATCATCTTTTAGCCATCATCTCTTTATTTTATACTGAATACAACAGAGATCATATCTTCATTTTCTGTGCATGAAAAATATACTTTATTGATGTGATTTTTTACCTTAATATATTGATCTCCAGAAATAATCAATACTTGAGCTACAATTCAACAATTCAAGGATTTAATTTTAAGAAGTCAGTCAATAACTTTCACCTTGGAAGGACAGCTTCATTCCCCTTTCCCATAATGAAGTACTGCTCTTCAACTGCTATCAACGATGCCCAAAATGTGTCAATGCAGCAATTGTCTATTGAAATACAACATGAACTCTGTCATTTTCCCAAATACAGTTAATCGCTGCATTAGGAATAGTTTATCTGGGCTGTTAGGCCACTTTGGAATTAAGAATCATTTCTTCCTTGGCCTTCCTTTTCTTCTTTCTAGTTGTGAGGATTCAGAAGAGCAGTGTTTCTAACACTATAGCAAAACCTCAACAAATGTCAGCTCTTTTCTCTCTGTCTCTCTTCTGCTGTTCTTTAATTATACATTTGTATCAGCTTAAATATAATATGCTAATTTGAAAGTCTTCTAATCAGAAAACACACATACACATACCAGCTTCCAAAGGCAAATATTCATTTTGTGCTGTGGTTTATTAGCACGTAGCATAAATTTTGGTCCTGAGCACATTACATATGAGAGATTTCTCACTCTACATGCTATTACTACTACTGGTTATCAGCAGAGCCAAGTCCTCATTCTCTTGTCCCCTCTTACAACTTAGAAATATATCATGAAAGTTCTAAAAGGAATTGGGACTGGTTTCATGTATGTAGTTAATGAAACTAAAGGAAATTGAAATATTAAAATAGCATCTTCTATATAATGAGCTCTACCAGGCTCTTCAGTAAATGACAGTGAGTCAATCAATATTTCAGTCCTTTCTTATACTCTGTCCTAGGCACAAAGGCATTAGAATAAGTGAATATTAACACCATCAATCTCTATTACCATCACATATATTATTGAGCTGTGACAATTTTAACCTATGGTCCTTATTGTGAGTGGGTTCCGCTAAATCCTTGCAGTAAATAGTCAAGCTAGTGTGGTATCCACAAAGTTGTTGGGAATTTTTAAAGAAACAGAAACTGTGTGTTTTATTTGATGATGCAGGCTAGGTATTTTTTATTAGTGTGCAAAGACAAGTCTGATTAAATGCCCTTTAGCCTGGCCTTTCTTACATGGGTATGTGAAAGTATTAAATACACAGTTTGTGCATTAACCACAGAACTTATTTTATGGTGCATGACTTATTCATCCTTCAAAACTGAATCTGATTAAAGGGCAAAGTTTTCCATAATATCCCATTTTTTAAATAATGGTGCAGTGACTGCAAACCCATTTTCAAGAAACCTTTTGGAACTAGAATGTTTTGGGACTAGAAATCGTGTTTAAAATAAGAATAAATCTTTACTTAAGCTAGCCAAATCGACTAAATGGTAATTTTGGTTAAGTTATTGACACCATTAGAAGAAGAGGTGGGCTCATCAGCACTTATAATTTATTCATGTTTAGGCACAAAATACTCTATATTCAACAATCATTTATAGAAGATTCTTTATTTACATTCATGTTTATAAAAGGTTAACATTCATGAGGCTACTCTGAGAATATTCAATTAATAATGTAGTACCTATAAATATTTGTATGTGAAATCAGTGGAGAACACACAGTAACATAGAGCCATCTATTGAAAACACATGGATGTGATGCTGGACAAGTAGGGCATTTGGAGTTTGCCTTTATTCAGCCATATTCTGTTTAAAAATAGGCAATATTTTGTGAGCTAATTCTAAAGCACATTACTTCTTAAGGGTCAATATAGCTTACATTTTTTTTTTATTTTGTAATAGCCATTATGTACTAAGTACACAAACTTTTCTAAAGGTTAGGTTAACATTTCTTTTATTTTTTTTTAGCTACATAAATATATTCTTTCTATTAGAATGCATTTAATGAGGGTTTACCTGAGAAAGTACTAATAATAAATACTTAGTTTTGATGATAACTAAGAAAAACAAAGTTAGGTAGCTGACCATATTTATAATAACCTGGATATACAAAGAGATATTGTATAATAAAGTCAGCACTTGGAAAGCTCTCTGTGGTATCTGCTTAGTGCACCTTTAATCATGGTAAAGAAGACTGTGAATAATAATGTAATTTCTGTTGCTGGACATAAGAATTACTATATTTTGTTTGATTCATAAAACTGGGTTTGTGAATACCCCATCAGCACCATGTGCTTTTATTCTCTTGGTATGCTGCAAAGCAAAATGTGATTGAAATTATTGTGCAATAATTTTCCTAATTTATATTTATTCTGAAATGTTTACAGTTTATTAGCTGTGGTTGGCATCTTATTTATCCTTCACTACTACGGCAAATCCTGGCCACCTCTTTGAAGTTTGGTGGCATGTTTTCCCTTTATATCTCTGTTGCAGACCAGGTGCAGGATGAATGATCCTTTAACTGCTGAACATTTTGAACACAATCAAATAAAAGAGCAAGCACTCTCTGTATATATCTTTAATTCTAAATTATATCTTCTTCTTTGGAAGTAATGTAAGAGCCAGAAAGAGATGGAGAACCACATCCAAACACAGAAACAATAATCCTTTATGGTCCCCCATTGCACTTAGAATGAAATCCAAATCATTTTTCATCCATCAAATCCTGGGTAGTTTGTCCCCATCCATTCCCCATCCTTATTAATCACATTCTTCCCTAGATCACTGTAGTCACATTGGCCTCTCAATCAATTCCAAGAATAGGGCAAACTTTTTCCCATCGCATAATTTTTGCGTGAGCAAGTTCCCCTGCCTGGAATGTCTTTCTTTGGACATTTTATACAACTAACACCTCCTTTTCCATTAGTTTTGCCTTGAATGTCAGCTCCTTAGAATGACTGTATATCTACCCTGGCAAAAAGTTAAGTCTTTCCTTGTATTCTTTCTTAACTCCTTGATTGGTTCCTTCTTAGCCTTTACTGCAGCCAACAGTTACCATTTCTTTGTCTATGATGACAGGGAAGGAATGCGTGCATCTTCCCAATGATTTTCCAATTTCAAGTACAGTCTCTACACTCATTTCTATATCCAATAAACATTTATTTGAATGCATAGATGTATAAGTAAATTAAATATTTAACATACAGAAAGGTAGGCTAAAGCAGTACAATCTGGAGCTAAATGGTACTAACCAGACTTGAATTTTAATCTCAACTTTAGCATTAACCAGATATGAGACTTGGGTTCTTTAACTCTGCCTCAGTTTTCACATCTATAAAAACAGAGAAGTAACACTTGGCCCATGTTTTCCAGAGTGCTTCTGTAAGGAAAAACTGATTTTATGGATGTAAGGGAGGTTAAAATTTTTAAACGTTAGACGAATGTAAGATAATTTCCCAACTTCATCTAAAAAATTATTAACAAATAGGGAAAAGATTGAATACAGTAAGAGAACTTGGAAAATTTTCAGTATATTTTATTTGTAGGAAAGTTGGTTCCTGCTCTTTTACACAAAAAATGGTGGGGGAGATGGGGAGAGGGATATTGGAAAATGACTGTTTATGAAAAGAGGACCCAAGACAGTCGGAAGAATTGTTTTTGTAGCGTTTGTAGGAAGCAAGCTGCATTTTAAGTTCCCATTGGTAAGAGAAGGATGGACTCTGACTTCACTGTTGGTCACATCTTGAGGGTTTAACTCTCCTTTAAATAGAGGTCGGGTAATATAAAGTAGCTCAGCAACAGTACTTGGTTAAAGAGAATGTCAAATCTAAAAAAAGGAGAAAAGGGAATATTAGAGCAACTGTAGTTACCTATTTGCTAATCTCTTCTTTCTTCCACGTCTTCCCAATTTTTTTCACAAACTGCGACTAATTGATTATATTGCTTCTTATTAGTAGTTTTTAAATTCAATCCCCACCCCCAGCCCCTTCCACAGATAGGGATCAGGGAAAGAGGCATGGACGGGTAACCAGAACTAATTCAATATCCCAATGATTGTACACTAGAAGCGTGTTGCTGTATAATATCGCCCCGGGGCCGCTTTATTTGTTTATCAATGAACATCCTACTGCGTTCCCGGGATGTAGGTCATCGGAAATACCAGCTGCCGATCACATGGGGTCTTAATTATATTTCCAGACCCAGTGCGCTGCTGATTCCTGCACAACTGGAGTGCGTCTGAGCTGCGTGAGAGGCAGGAGACACCTGTGCCTTAGGGACGCAGGTGAAGTCCCATTTGCCTTCCTGAGACTTTCCCTGGCGCTTTCCGACCCCCTCACCCGCTCACTCCTCATCCTCATCTGCCCTCTCCTCTTAGACCCGTGCCTCTCTGTTTAACCGTGCTTTTCCCGCTCTCTCCCCTCTCAGCAGCTCAGCTGAAGACATAGAGGACTCCACAGAACTGGGCATGCCTAATAACCAGGGAAGGCTTGGGCTGCAAGAAGAAAGCGTTTGCACCTTCCGAACTCCCCTCCCCTCTGCAGCTGCTTCCTGTCAGTCAGGCGACTCGACTTACAGCACGGCCCAATGAGGGCCCGCGGCCTTCGCGATCGCCCCGCCTCTCCTGGCACCACCACCAATGAGTGGTTGGCGGAGGTGGGCCGCGCCCTGTTCCCGCCTCTCCAGTTAAGGCCGCTGGTGTGAGCCGGGGCTCCGCGCGAGTGAGGGACGACGGAAGGGACGGGCAGGTGTGGGCGCGAGGCCGCGTAGCCCGACGGCGGGAGTCGCAGGCTCTGGGTGCATGGGCCAGTGAGGACGCTCACAAATCCCCTCGCCGCGCCGAGGAGGAACAGCGCGGGAGCAAGGCGCTGCCCGGCGACCCTGCGTCCGAGCGAGCGGAACCTCGCGCTTCGCCCGGGGACAGTCCGAAGTCCGCGCTATGGAAGAAGAGAAATATTTGCCTGAGCTGATGGCAGAGAAAGATAGCCTGGATCCATCTTTTGTGCACGCATCGCGCCTTTTGGCGGAAGGTAGGACTTGCCCCCACAGATGGGCACAAACCGCCGGCTGTCCGTCTCGGCCGCAGCTCGATTAGGGGAGTGAAGTTGGGGAGGGACGCCTGTCTACACCTTCGCAGAAACTGTCCCCCTGAAGATGCTCGCTCCAGAGCTCAGGCAGACAGAGCCAGTTCTTGGGGCGGACGGTAATGCTCCTTCTCCACGTCTTAATTGGGGGAAGATCAAAGCTATGAGATGTTATGGCAGTGGGGATGTGACCTGCTAGGATCATTGATAGAGAAACCATAAAGTGTAACGCGGTCTACAGGGATATTTTCACTTCGCAGAGGGAAGGGAAATCAGTTTGGAAGTAAATGGTGATCAATGTAGTGTTCTGAGGGCTTCTTGGCTACAGATCAGCGTTTCTTCTTTTTCCTTTTCCTCTTTCTTTCGTTTCTTTCTTTCCTTTCCTTTCTTTCTTCTTGTTCTTTCTTTCAGTGACTTTGATACCGTTTAATCAAAGTCTTTCCCATGGAAGGTCTTAGAATTAACCTAGATTAAACTATGCATGTTCTTGTGTGTATGCGAATGTGATAAGCAGAAGCTAAAGTGCTTATAAATTCATTTGAAGTGTGATGATTGGGTACTCTGTAAGATATTGGTCCCTGGGAATACTCCATAATTGATCAACTGTTTTACCAAGTGTGCAGTTTCTTTTGTGTACCTGTAATGTTAAAGGAGATTCCATTCCCAGGGGGACATATATGTCTAGTCTTTTGCATTGCTTTGAAAGGTTGTTTAAAAAAATACACACAAACTTCTGTATGACAGAAATATTAATCAGATTACTCCATTTATGTTGAAATAATGTCCTCTAACTACTAAAGACACCCCTGATATCTGTAGTAATTTACACACTCCTTTTAAAAACATCTGCAGATTTTTTTGGATGAATGCTTCATTAATAATGAATTACTTCATCATCAAATTGGCTACAATGCAGTTTTGCAGCCGGGGTTGTTATGGACTTACGGAAAGCAAAAAACTAAAAGGGACAACTTCTACCCAAGCCCTTGAGCATTAAAACAATTTTTTTGAGACTTAGTTGGACCCATAGAAGGATAAATTCTGCTCCTTCATACATGATGCAAACAGGCATTAGTTATATTTTAACATTTTACTGATGGATTGCTATTTATAATAGCATTAAAGTGTAAGTTGTTTTTTCCATCTTTGCATTCTATATAATTAAGAAAAGATTTATAACCCAAACATGAAATGTGAAATAACTAAACTGTTTTCAAGGAAAAAACTTGTTTTAGGGATAAGTGGGAAGGTAAAATGCAATTATGCTTACTACTTTCTTGATTACTGAATAAAAAAAAATAAAATGGAAAAGTAAAGTCATTTAAAAATTAAACTCTTCCTCTATTTTGTTACAAAAAGACAACTACATAAGAATAATAGAAAAATGAGTTAATAAATATTAATACTTAAGGTTGCTTGAAATGATTAAAATGAAATTAAGCCTTCTAAGATAGTTTAGTATATTTTCCATTAAGTTTCTTCATTTAGCTGATGATTTCTTTAAAGTTAAAAAAAGTTTCAAATCGATCATTTCTCTGATCTGCTAATTGGAGTTCCATTTGGGACAGCTGGCTCAATGATTAATTCATCAGTCATTAATGTGAGTTACTGTGCTTGAAAACTTCCAAAATAAAGAAATTCATAAAAGATAATCTTAACAGAGTGCATAGGTATTTTTGTGGCTGGTAAAACAGTCAGAGAAGGCTGTGCACCTGGTTCCTTAACATTTTATCTTTCCCAGGAACTTGATTTCTTGATAGCAGTACTTAGGAACATGTTCTGATGTACCTTGTAATTTGATTTTTTCCCAGCAGGGGGAAGCATGCCCTGCTTTTGTAAAGAATTAGGAGGAAAAGCTCCTAAATAGAGAGAAAAGCATCTAAGTAAGAAACAAAGAGAGTGCCTAAATTTCAGAGAAATCATAATAGGGAAAAGAGAATGGAGAATGTGATGATAATCATCTTGGAGTACATAAAGAGTTATTCAAAAAGATGCTTAGGGTTCAAATTACTTCTCTAATTGTAATGGAATTTACATGTGCTTATTAAAGAGTATAAGATGAATGTTCATTGGACTCTCAATAAATCTTAATGTACATTTTATGTTATAAATCTTTCATTATCTTTTCAAAGGCCATTTGCCAAGATTTCCAGGTTTTGTTTCAGGTCTTTATAGAAAAGTATTTTTGAGATGATTTTTTTTCTCATACCTGAAAATACACTGATTGAAGGCAGCGGCTATAAATAAACCTGACATAGATATTCATTTGGAAAGAAGGTGCATACTGAAGTACATTTCAGTCAGTACTGTGCAGACAGTGTCAAGCCTGAGTGAGTAATAAAAATGATCCAGATGATTCAGTTCTTCAGAATGATTTTCCAGAAGCTAATATATATCAGGGTAGTGATATAAACCAATGAGCTCTCACAATGATTTATTTTGCTTTTTGATCGGTGATAGATGCAAATCAGTGCTCAATTGCCACTGCTTCATTTAGAATTGAAGGCTGTGGGATTAAAAGTACTAGTTTGCTAATTTGTTGTTTTTGTCATACACTGTAGTTTGTTTTATTTTACTTGTTTCTGCTGTGTATTTTCAGTAGGAATGATTCTGAGAAAGATACTGAAAGAACTCAAAAAATTTTTTTGTATTTGATTGTTACTTAGAAGAGCCCTTGAATAATACGGTTTGAGTAGTGTTTATATAATATGCTTAATTAATTAGAATAATTTTCCTTCTGAGATTATAATGTTATTTAGTTATCCATTTGTTATGGAAGGTGGTTTTGAATTTGATAAAACAGCAAACTCAGCATGATCCTTGAAGTTCTACTCAGCCTCTGAATTTGCTTGCCAGATGAAATTACATGAGGTTATTTATATCTATGCTACTTCTGGGAAGTACATTAAACTGTGAATCCAGATACCTGCATTTTAGTTCTACTTTTACCTCAACTAAATCTTGGTAAGCTTCTCTTCCCTGGGCCTAGTCTCCTTGTCTCTCAAATTAAGGAGTTGAATTAGATAATCTATATGTTTCTTTGCAATTCTAATTAAGTCTCAGGCTACTGCTGATGCAAAGGACTGATGTTTGTATATTCAGAAATCAATGCCTGCACATTTTTGAAACTTTTTTCATTCCTTCTTAGTTTAATGCTTAATAATATATTTATTGCGCCATAATGGAATTTGAAGCATATACATTATTTTTGGCATTGGTGACAAATTTATGTTCTTAAGTCTATTGAACTGTTACTAAGGCTTGGGTGCAAATATGTACTTACATAGAAATATTCTTGTCTGGAAATATTCTACGTCTGCTGACAATCATAGATCTGTTGAAATTTATAGATTTAATTATGGTGATTCTATACTTTCAAGAATATTATAAATTCTTGTCCAGTTGAGAATGTTTTAGGCAAGAGTTTCTAGCCTGAATTCTTCTCAAACATTGGTAAATTCATCATTGTTTTGGTTGACTCATCAAATTGAAAACTCAAATATTGCCAAATATCCCAACAGTTGAAATATTTTTTGAAAAACTCTAGGTTTTAGTTGCAAACTTTGGTGAAAAGTTTGGCCTGCTATCTAGGACTGGCCTTTATTTTTGCAGATATAAAAGATCTCTTAAAAACATGAGAAAAACATGGATTAATATTTATCACAAATGCTGACTTGTCACTTAACTACATTTAGATTCTCAATAAAGATCATTTTTTTAATTTAGATTGTGGTTCTTAAATATTTCTATAAAGCATGATAAATTTTTAAATTATGAAAGTTATTGGTATAATGTCTAAAACCAGCTTCTGATAAAAGAGTGTTCATATTATTCTTTAAAGTGACTTTTCTTTTGATTAATTTAATACTTTTTTCTTTCGATAGATTTGGGATGATCTTAGTTATGTTTCTTAAATACAAAACAAACATGGGAAAAAGAAATAAATTCAAGTTATCTTTGATCTCCAATTAAAACAAACTCATAGTGGAAAAAATCTACTTCAGCATGTAAAACAGTTAGGGTTGAGTACTGACATTTCTACCTACCGTAAAATATAGAATATATTGTTTTTTTAACCTCTCTGATACTCAGTTTCTTCATCTGTAAAATAGGAAAAGTAATAGCTACCAGGCAGGGTAGTATTTTAAGGTTAAAAAAATTCTGCTTGTGCTAATATAAGCAGTATTTTATATAAATATAACAAAAATATAAGCAGAAATTATACAAATATAAGACGATGCTTTTAAGATTTTTCTTGACATTTTAATATCATTGTGGACTTGATCTCAATTTGAAGCTAGCTTTTATACAATAATAAGGAAAGTAAGTACTGCCTTACTCTGAATCACTGAGTGAAAAATAAAGTCATAAACTAAATTATGAAATAAATTATCTTATGAAAAATGATTCCAAAGAGGGTTTTTAAAATATCATGTTACCTTCGTCAATGATCACTTCTCAGTCTTTACCTTGAGCTTGAGCCCTGGTCCTGTTTCTTTCTAAGGTAATTCCAGACGTGCTCAGGCCTCCTCTTAAACCTACATGTCCTTCACCGTCAGCAGATTATTTCATCATCTGTGTTATTCAGGGAAATGAATATATCTTTTCTGGTGTTCCTCAACTTCCTACCATCTAAAAACTTCCATACCCATCCTCCCTGTCTTTCATTCCTAGAAGATCAAATGCTTCACTTTCATTCCAGGTTGACCTGCTCACCCACGTCCTTCACCCTAATGCTCTTCATCTTCTCTAGAATCCTTCTAGAGTTATATCTTGTCTTCAGTATCTCCAATTTCTTTCTCTCTATCTACTCTTTCTTTGTGGCAGCCTGTCAGCATGATCCAATCTGAATGACTTAAACAAAACTAGAATATTTGTTTCACTTGCCAAAAGTAATGAAAACAATCTCTCTTGACACTTACCCTCTCTTGTTTCCTTCAAGCTTCTGATAATATTAGTCTATACTAGCTGCCTCACTTTCTTAATTTACCTCTCTAAAACTCTTCAGTCTGGCTTCTGTCCTCATCACTGTCCTGAAATTGAAGACCCTAGTGAGAGAGTAATCTCCTAATCGCCAGATCTAATAAAATTTTTCTGACTTCTCCTCAGGTCTCTTGGCTGCACTGTCCATTGTTGATGTTTTTTCAATTTCTTTCCATCTCTCTTTTCTTCTAAGCACTATACAATAAGACTTAGCTCTGCTGCTCAAGGAGCTGACTGACAGTCTAGTGAGAGAGACAGGCATAACCTAATCTTTATAAAATGATAATAGTGTGGACAGTGACCTAGAGTTGTTCACTGTAGAAACAGGGAACAAGGAAACATATCCAGCTTTCTGTGAATAGGTATGGGAGCAGGGAGGGAGTATAGAGAGTGAACTACAAGAAGTTTGCTGTGTCTGAGATAAATTAAGTGGAAAGATTCAAGAAATGAATTTGGAGAGATAGGCATATTGTAAGAATGTCAAGGAGTATGGATTACACCTTGCAGGCAACAGAAATTATTAAGAAGTATGATATGGTCAGAGTTTAATTTTGAATGAATCACTGTGACAGCATTGTGTGTATTGGGGTGGGGAAAGGGGATGCTGAGGGCAAGGAATGGTCAGAGAATAAAGAAAAACCAGTATTGTATAGGGTCTTCAATTTCAGGACAGTGATGAGGACAGAAGCCTGGCAGTGCTTATCACAGAGGGAGGCATATGGTGGTGCTCCGTATACGCCTGAAAGCCTTTTCTCTATAAGACTTCAAAACCTGAGTCCTGTTGGCCTCTCTGCTACCTCTTCTGCACATGAATCATACTCCTCTTCTGCCCGCTCCCATCTCTAAGGTGTTGCACGTGCTAGAACCTTGCTTTGGAATACTCTTCCTGTCTTACCTTCCTGATTATCATTTCTACTCACTCAACACAACTGAGTCTGGCTATTCCTTCTTCTGGGAAGCCTTTCATAATGACTCCTCATCCTATTCATTATAATTAAGTGCACTTCTGGTTTTCTTCTTGACCTTTCCACTACTACAACACTGTAACGGGCAATTTTGTTTGATCTTGTCTGTCTCCCCCTCTAAGCCTGAGACCCAGACTGTGACTTCTGTTTCTGACTCCTTAATGCCTACCTTCATCCTCATGTGTAGAAGACTTTAATAATTGTTCATTAAGTGAATGTTGCTGACCTCATATATTTTCTTTCTCCTACTATGTGTTTAGAAGGTATCTCCAGCAATAAAATTTTAGGAATTCTATCATTTTTTTAATTTAGTCATATTTTATTGTGGTTTAATTCAAAACCACAGGGGACCAACTTTGAAGGTCTCTATTCATTTTTTTTAACTTGTAATTTTAAAGTAATTGTATATTTGCAGGAAGTTGCAAAGATAGTTGACAATGGTGATGATGATAATGATAATGATGAATCTCTGACTACCATGAACAAGCGTATGACTTCTTCTGAATTCCTGGGATCACTGATCTCTAAAATAACAGCGAGGTCCTGTTATACTCTGAGAGGTCCCTGAGAATCCGTCATTTGTTTCTTTATTATTCAGATTTTTTTTTTTTTTTCTTTTGGTCTGCTTCTGTTAATGTTTCTGTATTGCTAGCTTATGTGAGGCACAAAGAAAATTTAGGGAAACCACTGACATGTTCATTTCTGAGTCTTGTGGTATTCGGCCAGTCTGCTTCCTTCTTTCCCCCTTCTAGAAAGTCGTCTTATGCTTGTTTTATATGTAATGTCCAGTCTCCATTTATTTGTGTGTTTTAATTTATTTCTTTATAAAATTTTCTTGAGAATGTATGTTAGGCTTTGTATATTAATATTTCATTAACTACTTATAAAAGAATGAAAGCATTACAAGGATAACTCTATCTGGATAATGGACACAATATTTTTTTCATTGTCTCATTTCAAGTTTTTTTATGGCATGGTACCTGAGAGTAGGAAAAAACTGATCACTACTCTCAGTTTCTTTTTAAATACACGGTCTAGAGTGAGCTTTTTGTTCCCACAGCAGCTATAGAGGTGAAGGAAGTGAGGTTTAGAGATAGTTTTTATAAAACCTTGGAAATAATTGTGTAGTGTCATCAGCTTTCCCTGTGCACTTATTTGTTTGGACATTTTTGGACATTGGATTTGAACTTTTTCTTTTTGGTCTGGATATATTATAAGATATGTATCTTATTGGAATTATATTCTGACATCAGTTTGTTTTTTTTAATGCTATAAACAGTGTAAGATTCAATATTAATGTTAATATATTCATAGGGTTCTTTTTTCAGAAAATAATGAATTCCAATAAAATAAGCAGGATATGGAAATATTTTTTATAAAGATAGAGTCCTCGTTAACAGCTAATCCTCCAAATTAATATTAGCAAATATCCATGTTATATGATGTCCTCATTTTCTCAAATGTAGAGTTCTGTAATCAGAACTGATTACAGTTCTGAATCTTTAATTTGTCAAATACTTGAGAATTCATGGCACAGTATCCTGTTTCTCAATCATTATTAGATTTTGTTTTGGGGGAAACAAATTCTCTTTAGCACATCCTAAATTGCTTACCTTTGCCCCATGAACACTATTTCCAAAGAGATTTTGCAGTATAGAAGGAAAATAGACATTTAAGAACACCTAAGCAACAAAAGTATTAGATTATTTACCATAGATATTCTTATAATTTAGCTACTCAATGAATTCCATAGGGCTAGGACTATTGCATTTGACCACACAATCACCCATGCCCTTGAATATGTGTTACCAACACTTGTCTGTAGTATGAACTATTAATATATGAAGTGGTATCAGATGTTCAATTTATGAAGTTTAAAATCTGTAGAGGATTCTACTGTATATATGTATATATACACACACACACATACATATATGATATAAGTAACATTTCATGGGAGATCTGCTAGATTTTACATGAATTTTAGAGACCAGTGATACCAGAAATTCAGAGGAAGTCATAACTCCTGTTGTTTATGGTAGTCAGAGATTCATCATTATCGTCATCATCATCACCACCACCACGGTTGTCAACATTTATTGGAAGTTTACTCTTTGCCAGGTACTGTACTGTATGCTTTACATGCATTACCACAGTGAATCCACTTACTAATCTTATCATCTAATTATTAGCATTAATTTTACAAATGAGAAAACTTAAGGCTTAGAAAATTTAATTTATCTCAGGTCCCACAGCAAATAAATTTTAGAACTGAAACCCACCCTTTTTCACCCAGAGGCCATGTGTAACCATTACACCATACTGCCTCCTGTGGCAGAGACCCAGCTTTAGTCAGGCCTGAAGGAAGCCCAGATATTAATATGCAGAGTTTGTCTAGGAGATCCAATTGTTGTTGCCATTAACTTCTGAACTATGTTTCTGAATGCAAATATTAGACAAATTATCACACATCATAGCATAAGTATAGCATAGAAAAGTCAAGCAAATTGTTAAATGGAAGAATTTACCTAAATACAGAATTGGGTTAAGGATATTTAAGACAGACTACATTTTCTGAATGACTTATATTGACTATTGTTTCTTAGAGAGTGGTGAGGTGGCAGGGCACAGGGGTACATTTCAGACTTGTTTTAATCCAAAAGGGATTGGAGAACTTTGTGTGATTTGCTGAGGCATTTTTCTTTCTCTGGTTTTTAGAGAAGTGCTTACATTTTCTGAATTCTTTCAGAACCAAAAAACAACTGTAGGTCCTCTTGTATCTTCAGGCAGTGAGGGTTTTCTTTAACATTTGGAGGTGAGCAGATTTCACATTTGGTCAGAAACAGATAACTCCACAACATGGCTTAATTTAAATGTTATCTATTGGTTCTGTAGTTTTAGGATTTAATAACTTTGAAACAGAATGACTGGTGTTATTGTACTGTTATCAGAAATGGCACAATCGATAATCTGCTTCCTTTAAAACATTAAAGATTAGATTTTACTCTTATAGAAAAACAGAGTAAGTGTGTTTTCTCTAGGGTGTAGATATTTTTAGCAAGTTCATGATTTGTATGTTAGATAATGATGGGCCCTGACTGCAACTCAGGAGAGGAAGTGTTTGTGTGAAGAAAAAACAGTGAAGAGGCTGAAGAAGAAGAAATTTGTTTAATTTTGAGAAGAATGGGTGACTAAAGGAATAGCTACTTTTATTGAACATACACACTGGCTCAGATCCTTACATTATATCCTAAAAGGCAGGTAATATTGTCCCAATTTTATGGGAAAAGATAAAGAGGAAGATTAGCAAGTAATATAATCAATTTGGATTTTTTAAAGCAATAAATCAGAGGTTAGGTAAATGTCCAAGAAAAGCATCACAAAACATCTATTAGACATTGAACCTTAAACAATATTGAAAAACATTACTTGTTTAAAGGAATACCAACAACTTTTAAAAGAGTTAAATAACTAGATTACTGTCGATTTTGTTTCCTTTAAAATAATTTTCTCCAGGAAATTTAAGGATATTTATCTAGAAATTTGATTTACATGCAGCAGTACATTCATTCTATAAAAGAAGGCTCTAAATGCAAATAATTGATGAATGAATAAATAATAGAAAACATTTACTATGTCATGTTTATTCACATAAATATTATAAATGGGGAAATTTAAGTACGTATAAATTTGGATTAAGGATTATCCATGTTTCCAGACAGTCTACTTTTCTTTTTCTGGAAGGTGAAAAGTATAAGCTGCCTTTTTATCCATCCAAGACTTGGTGGAAAAAGGGGCCTTTAAGGAATTATGTGAAGATGAAAGAACACTTGGTATGCTGAGGCAGATGGCATTTTATTATGTGATATTGCTTTGGAATGGACTTCAGTATGATAGATGGCTGTGCGTTAAGGTAGTCTTCTGAAATTAGTGAAAGGTTGGAAATTATGTTATATCCACATAAGGAAAATCTGGTAGAATAAAACATTATGATAATTAAAAGCAATTTAATGGAATCAGATGAAGTGATAAGTACTCGGAATGACTTGCAATAAACCAAATGTCTTCCTTTTAAGTAAAATGAGTAGCATGTATGTACGTGTGTGTATATGTATATGAGATTATATATATATAGCATATGTGTACGTGTGTGTATATGTATAGGAGTTTATATATATATATACACACACATATACACATTGCCTATGTGTGTGTGTGTGTGTGTGTGTGTGTGTTAAGCATACATTAGACATAGGAAATGAGAAGAAACAATACAGACTTGGTCCAGTCGGTCCATTTGGTTCTTACTTTCTGTGCTTTTCATTACTATCTGACGCTTACATTTAGGTTGAGGAGGGGTCAGAAGATACAGGCAGCAAATGCCATAGAATCTCTGAAGTACAATTAGAAGGGAAGTGAATGATGCTTTAGGAGTTCAGGATATTCAGGATAGGGCACCTACAGAAGTCTACAGAGATCATGGAAGTCTTCAATAGGAAGGGGCATATTAGTTGAGACCTAACAAATAAGTAGAATATGGTTGGGATTCAGTGAAGAAGAAGCTATAATTTGGAGATAATTATACGTGAATATAGCAAACGACATCTCCAAAGCCTGACAAGAAAGAGAACGTTTATTCAAATAGGTAGAAGTTAAGCATGCTTGGAGATACAATAAAAGGTAAAGAATCCAGAAAAGTGGATCTAATGACGCTAATAGAGGCTTATCACACATACCTTGTAAACCATGTTAAGAAGTTTGGACTTCATGCTAAAAGCGATGGTAAATGATTGAAAAATTTTAAAAAGGGGAAAGCATAATATTGGAATTTCATTGAAAGCATAATGTGGCTGAATTGTTGGAGACTGGATTAGATAGATATAAGACATGGGCAGACCATCTAGAAGCTAGAGCAGCATTTCAGGAGAGAGGTTATGGTGACCCGAATTGAAATAATGAGATACAGACATGGAAAAGTGAACATATCTAATAGGAATTTGCAAGTAAAATGTAAAGGATTGGTTTTGATAGAGGGGCTGAAAAATAAAGGGAGATCCAAGTTGCTATCTAGGTTGCTTCTTCACAATTGGTTTAATGGTGGTGTCAGTTGCTGAGATGTGTATCAAAAGGAGGTTAGTTTTGAATTCAGTTGGATACACATTGAAGGGCCTGTGGAATGCTAAAGTAAAAATACAATACAAGTGGAGAGAAGGGTTTGAAGAAAGATCTCTGCTGCAAGTAAAGGTTTATGTTTCATCAGTATTAGGTGGTAATTGACCTTGGGAGTAGATGAGATCACCCAGGGAGATCATATAAAGCGCAATAGGAAGTAGGAAGTAGACTTTGGATAAAACTCTGAGGAATATCAGCGTTTAAGGGAAAAAACTGAAGAAAAGTAGTCTGCAAAGTTGACCAAAAGGAGTTTCCTAGAATATAGGTAGGAATGATCAAGTACTTAGGATATTTGAAGAATGAAGGATTTAGTTAGTATTTTCAGATGTTACAGATAGATTAAGTAAGATGATCATTAAAAAGCACTTAATGTATTTAGCAACAAAGAACAGACTGAGAAGGGGGTTAGAGAAAATCCCATATTTCTTCAGGTTGAGGACAGAATAGGAAATGAGACCATGAGAGAATCAGGTTGAAGAATTCTTCCAAAAACATTGACTTCATAGGATAGAAGAGCTAGGAATAATTACTACATTGAACTGTATGAAATTGATAATGTTTCATCATTTTTACCTGCAAAAATCACAGTTTTGTGTGGTTTAACCTATTTAAGGGTTAGAAAGAGATTGAGAGAGGCATTTGAGTGTAGTGGTTAAAAGGATAGATGCTATAGCTGGACTCCCTAGGTCCATTATTTGTTCCTATAATGAAAGACCTGTATTTTTTTGACTGAGTTACTTTAACTTCTGTAAGTCTCTTTTTCCTTATATGTAAACTAAGGACACTATTAGTTTTAAGCTAACAAGATAATGTCAGCTGCATTTGATTGTTTCTTTTGCTCACTTTTAAATTATAACACAACTCCTATACTCTGCACCATCATTCCTGTTCTCTGTCCCCTCTGCTTCCACTTGCTAACTTTCTTAGTGTAACATGGAACATCCTTTACAAAACTACATCCAGTATCATAATATTGTAAAATTAACTCCTAATCCTTTTCTAGGACTATCTTTGGAATTCCAAGTCTTTCCTTCTCTCAATTCCATTGTAACACCCAGTTTTTCCTTTGACTGTTCTTACTGACTTGGCACATGTGACTTTGCTGACTACTGCCACTATCTTGACAGTTTTTCCCCTTGTACTTGTACTTCTACACTCTATATAGCAATTTACTGCCTCCATTCTGGTCGATAAAGCTATGATCCACAGTGAACATGCTATGGGATGCCTGTATATGCTATGCCTGCTATCCTTAACACTTCTTGTAGTATGAGCATTTCTCTTACTGTTTGAGATTATGGTGTGAAAAGATAAATGTATTGTCTTCCAACATAGCCCTCAACATAGGTCTGTTACAGTACTGGAGGAAATAATGATTATGTTGGATCTAGGAGAAAAGATATGCTTATGTATCATTTCAAATACAGTCATGCATTGGTTAACAACAAGGATCCATTCTGAGAAATGCATCATTAGGCGATTTCGTCTTTGTGTGAACATCATAGAGTGTACTTAAACAAACCTAGATGGTGTGGTCTGCTGCACACCTAGGCCATGTGGTACAGGCCATTGCTCCTAGGCTATAAACTGTACAGCATGTTACTATACTGAATACTGTAGGTAGTTGGAACACAGTGGTAAATATTTGTATATGTAAACATATCTAAACATAGAAAAGGCATATTAAAATAAATATTTATATATCTAAACATAGAAAAGGTACAGTAAAATATGGTATAAAAGATTTAAAAAATGGTACACCTGTATAAGGCACTTACCATAAATGAAGCATGCAGGACTGGAAGTTGCTCTGGGTGAGTCAGTGAATTAGTGTTGAGTGAATGTGAAGGCCTAGGACATTACCCTATTGTAGACTGTATGATACTCAGGCTGCACTAAATTTATAAAAAAAAATTCTTTCTTCAATAATAAATTAACCTTGGTTTATTTTAACTTTTACTTTATAAATGCTTTAAATTAAAAAAAAAAGACTTTCTGACTCTTCTGTAATAAATCTTAGCTTAAAATACAAACACCTTGTACAGCTATACAAAAATATTCTTTCCTTATGTCCTTATTCTATATGCTTTTTTATTTTTAATTTTTTTTTTACTCTTTAATTTTTTTTATAGAAACTAAGACACAAACATGCACATTAGCCTAGGCCTACAAAGGGTCTGGATCATCAATATCACTGTCTTCTACCTCCATATCTTGTCCCACTGGAAGGTCTTCAGGGGCAATTATATGAATGGAACTGTTGTCTACCATGATAAAAATGCCTTTTTCTGGAATACCTCCTGAAGGACCTGCATGAGGCTGTTTTACAATTAACTCTTTTTTTATACATAGGAGTACACTCCAAAATAACATTAAAAAGTACAGTACAGTAAATACATAAACCAGTAACTTGGTCATTTATTATCAAGTATTATGTACTATACATAATTGTGTGTGCTGTACTTTTATATATCTTGTATATTCCAGCATCAACACAAACTGAGCATGTGTTGTGCTAGATGTTAGGATGGCTAGGCTACAGGAATTTTTCGGCTCCATTATAATCTTATGAGACCACCATCTTATATGTGTTTCATTGTTGACTGAAATGTTATGTGGAACATGACTGTATTTGTATTAGTTATACTTTATGTAAAATTTATTATAGTTTATATTTGTATATGGAATTTGTGGATTTAACAGATCATTTTATAAAATGGATTTCTTACTCTGGAATGTAGTTAAATGTTGAAAGCTACTGTTCTAGTAGAAAGAATATGGTAGGTGAAGTCAAAATACTACTGTTTGAATCCAAGATCTGCCACCTGGTTGTTTTGTGACTGTGGGCAGATTTCTAAATCTCTTTGAGCCTTTGTTTCCTCAGCTATGAAATAGGCTCTTATCAACTGTCTTATAGATCAGCTAATCATCTCATGAATCCTATGCAAGTATATATGTAATATTTATCTGATAGAAATAATAAAGATTCTCTTTATATACTTTGTCTAATTTTCTTTAAAAAATTGAGGTAAAGCTTATGAACAGTGAAATGCAGGTTTTGGTATAAAATTTGTTGAGTTTTGATAATTGTATAATCTTATGTGAGCAATAGCCTTGGCAAGGTAGGGAATATTTTTATCAGCCCAGGGACTTCCCTTGTACCTTTACAATAACCTCCATTTCTTTTAATAAGCACCTATTCTGATTTCTGTCATCATAGATAACTTTGACTTTTCTTCAACTCTATTTAAATGGAATAATGTAGTATTTACTCTTCCTTCTTCTTAAGTTCAGTATATCTTTGGTAGTCATCCATGTTGTTGCATATATTAATAGTTTGTTTATTTTTATGGTAGAGTAGGATTCCATTGTATAAATCTGACCTGGTTTGTTTATCTAGGCTCTTATGGGTGGACATATGAACTGTTTTCAGTGTTAACTGATTATGGATAATCTGTTATGAACATTCACATACAGGATTTTTGTGGATATATTTTTTCTTGATATGGAGTACAATTACTGAGTCTTATATATATAAATATATATATGCTTCACCTTTTATTATATGGGACTTCCAAACAGTTTTCAAAAATGCTTATAGTATATCACTCTTACCAGTGATGCATGAAAATTCTGGCTATTGCACTTACTTGCCAACACTTGAAGTTTGCAGTCTTTTTAACAACAGCTACTCTAGTGGTTTGAAGTGGTAACTTATTGTGGTTTTAATTTGCATTTCCTTGATGATTAATGATGTTGCTCATGCTTTCATTTTTTTGACATTTTTATATATGTTCTTATTTGAAATGATTGCTTAGAATGCTGGCAAATTTTTAATTGGACTGTTGGTTTTTCATTGTTGTAGGAGTTATTTGTTTATTCTGGATTTATATCCTTTTTTAAGAATATTAGTTGCAAATATTTCTACTCAATATTCTTGTCTTTTGAAGTGCAGAAGTTATTAATTTTACTGAAGTGCAGTTTATCAGTTTTTTCTTTATAGTTAGGGGTGCTAGTGTCCTCTCCAGAAAATCTTTGCCTATATCGATGTCACAGAGGTATCCTTGGTGTTTTCTTCTAGAATTTTATGATTTTAGCTTTTAAGTATATGTTTATGTCCCATCTAGAAGCAATTTTTGCGTATGGTATTAAGACAAAGTCCAAAGTTTTTTTTTTAAGAATTTAATATCCAATTTTTCCAGCATCATTTACTGAAAAGATCTTTCTTGTCTCACTGTTGTATTTAAAGTGTTAAAAAATATGATGTAAACACAGTGAAAGTATATGTTTAAATATATAAAATATTGCAAAATAAAGATTATAGTGTTTAAGAATATTTGAATTACCTTCCAGTATTGACTCTCCATATATCTGTTTCAATACTAAAGGAAACAGTGGCTGTCTCAGAATTATTAAGCATGACATGTTTATACTGTATTTTAAACTTACATATAACTATATAAAATTTTTTCTTTTCCTCCCAAATTTAGAATATAATCCTTGAAAAATATATGAATACACTTTACTTACTATAATTGGGAAGCAGACTAGCCTTCGTAGAGGCCTTAGTGTTCACTGAATTTGACAAGTATAGCATTCTACCAATAAAGAAATAAGGTATTTGCTGCTAATGAGCAGCAGTCATATCTAGCAAAACCTAAGCATTGCAAATGTCTCAAGTCACAAAGTAGGCTCTAGTGTCAAATAGAGGAAATAGTACAAACATTAAACATGTCCATTAAAAAGGACTATATAATTTTAGATAGTAGGTCATATTCTTTTTCTATTTTTGTAAGAAAAAATGTATTGCACAGAAACAAATTTGGCATCCCTCCCATTGGTAAAGTAGATATACTGTAGACTAACAACAGACCTACATCTGCATCCACAGTGATAGCTCAACTTATCACTTGATCTTTAGTGGCATATCAACTACCAGCATTGCTGTCACCCTGAAATGTGGCATAAAGTTTATGAAATTGCTCAAGGGCATAAGTGACTGGTGACTTTACACTTATCCCTAAAGCACCAAACCACTATCATTTAGTAAACATGTATGTACTTATCACGTCAACACTAATAACCAAAAGGAAGATTTAACAATGATCTAGACTGACAGACTACATCAGTGTTGGCATTTGACAAGGTAATTCTCAGAGAAGTGTGTTTGTATGGGCAGGAAGCATACTACTCCCAAAGGAAAATGAACCTATAAAATGTGGTTTGAAAGTAGGTTTGCAGTGGAAAATTTTTGTGTACATTTAGGACAGGAAGAAAAATGGATTTAGATGCCATCAAATAACAGAATTATGAAGTACCAAAATGTGTTCCCATGGAGGTATTTCGAATCTCCTATAGAAAATTATGAGAAAGAGAAAAATATTTTGTTTTCTTCTAAAGCTACATATTGATACTTTCTTAGAATTGGAAGTTTTTATTAGATGACTTATGAACATTTATTTTATCTTATGTTTTTGCAATTTCATACTATTGGACAATAATTCCTTAAATTACCATAAAGGGAAAGCAATTGTGAAATCAATCAAAGCACAAGAATGTATGATTTTATATAAAATAGTAATATATAGAGATATTTAGATCCCTAAAAAGAGCCTTTCTATATATGTATCAAACTTTTGCAATAATAATGTAAGATCTACAGGGAGAAATAGGAGAGAATAAAACCTTTGGTGCATTTAATGTTTATCATTAGTACTGTAGGCTCATTTTGACCACTCGCAGTTAGAAATGAACAATAGGTACAGCTTCCTTAGATGAAATGCACTTTCTAGTCCCTGTTATTGTTATATAATTGATTTTCAGGAGATTCTTCAAGTTTACTTTGACCCCTTTCAGAACCTTAACCCCCTTCTTTGAGCACTGGTATTACAGACCCTCATTCACCTGGCTATAGCCTAGCGTCTCAGGGTGGCTACCAGACTCTTCTTTCTGGTGAGAACTTGTTTTTAAACCGAGAGGAAGCAAAACACTTTGGGCTGATTCCTTAATACGGATGAAATGTAAACTCTGCAGCTATAGGCTTAATCTTCAGACAGAACAAAACAGATGTACATACAGCATGAGGCAGAGGTGAGAGAGAGTTTCTTTGGTTTCCAAGGTCCTTCCAAGAAAATCTTTCAGGAGGCCTCGCTGACCTTGGTCTCTTGAGAAACCCCAGAATTTTTCCAAGATATGTCCATTTCGGATCATTATTTAAGATGGCTTCAGTTGGTTTATGTTATTTGGAACCAAAAGAACATTGACTAAGGAAAAACAGAACTGGTTCTAGGATAATAGAAATCTCTTATAATGTTTTAGTGTGGGTTACCCTAAAAACAGGCACTGGGATTAGTACTTGAACATAGAAGAAACTTACTTGTGCTGGCATTAATTACCAGTGCTGAAATTAACTAATATGCCAAAGGAACTTTATTAATTTCTAGAGAAGACATTTTTCTTTGTTTGAATGTGTGTGAGTCTAATTATAATTATGTATAAATTTAAAACACCTACATATAATGTAAACCATTACTTAAAACTTTTCCTTTTCAAACTCTACTAATCCTAGGAGATGGAAGTAAGGACAAAGAATACAGCTATTATCTGTTAACATCTTTATTCTTGCTAGAAAGTTAGGGTGAATATTTCATTTTTGGCGAAGTTAGGTCCAAACTTATTTAGAAAGAGGTGCATGTGTCTTACAAATTCCTCCAGAAATAGATCTTGAGACAAATTACTTGAAATGCCAGTAATTTATTTTGGAAGTGATCTCAGGAAATGGGAAAACTAGACCTGAAAAAAAAAAAAAACGCCAACAAAGGATTTGTTTTCAAGCAAGTTACTACTATAGGAAACTGGTGCTTAATCATACTGGGAAATTTTGGGAGCCAGAGTAAAACATACAGTAAATCAGTTGAGGGGTGAGGGAACTAAGGTTTTTACACCAAATTTCGTCAGCCATAGGTTGAGAGCAGCTCCTAGGAGGCATTCATTCCCTGATATTTCATGCTCGTCATGTAGGGGCAAAAAAGCAGACTCTGAAAGCCAGATGCAGACCTCAAGCAAGAAATGTGCATAGGCCCTGGCTCTTAGAAGGTGGACAGATGTGCACTGAAGCCAAAAGGATGAAAAGTAGTCAAGTGCAGGTACTGCAATGCATAGGATGCTATATTGTAAGATTATTTTAATCCTTTTTTGGCTGTGTAGTACAGATAAAACATGTGAAAGTCTTTTGTGAGTTGGAATGAGTCAAATAAGTGAGGAGGAAGATGGTTTGTCTACCCAACCTCCTCCTTCCCCCTCAATCAACAAATGAATAAACATGAACTGGGTTTGGAGAATACCTCCCCTGAAATGTTTCTGTATGAATGAACTTTAGAATAATGCTGCTCTTTATGGAGACGAGGTAAAATATTGTAGCTGCCTGATAACAGCCTGCCACATTACAAATCACCACTTGCAAGGTTACACAAGGTGCCTTTAGAAAAAGCTAAATGAATTACTTCAAATAGTATGTTTGTATTCAAAAGGGAAATAGCTGGTAGTTTGGGAGTGACAATCTTTTCTTTTGGTTTCAAAAGGCCTATTGCCATACTTTGCCTTTCCGTTTGCTGCTGGAAGCTGAAAGCCTGCAGTGAACAGGTGAATAGAAGATATTTCTAATTGAGGAAGAAAATAAGGAAAGAATTTTTGTGAAGTAGTCACAAGGTCTGTCATTTTACTATTGTAATATTTATAGGCCTTTGGGTTGGTTAAACTAAATGTAATTGAACATATAACACTTAGCTGATTCATTTTCTTAAGTCTTCCTCAATTAATTTTATTTTTTTTAAATGTCTCCTCAATTCATTTAATTTAATTACTAATGATGTGTCTCAAATACACACACACACACACACACACCCCACACACACACTCTCCATATACCTGTTAGTCTAATACTGTTATTTCTGCCCATGAGGGTGGGAGCTATGAATTACCAAATTTAGTTTGTAATTAAGAGGAAATAGCTGCACTTTCAGTAAGGCTGGCATGAAGGAGACAGTCTTTTCAGTGGTATGTTTTATCCTCTCTTCTGTCATTGAATAACTTCTTGTATTGACAAGATCAAATAAGCTCATTTTCTGTATAATCTTTTAGTATGTATTGTATCATCAATACTTTTAGGGGCCTCTATTAAATCTCTTAGTTAAGTTTTAAGTAAAACTTTCAGCTTGGTAGTTCTCTGATAGTTTGTGGATCCAAGCTCATTAAAAAAAAAAAAAAATCCTTCTCTTTACTGTTATTAGCCAAGGTACAAATTTCCTGTTATTACTGCTCTAGATCTATTTGTGTTTTAGAATTTATTTTCATATTAGATAGTTGGAATTGTTAATCTCATGAAGTTTAGTGAGTAGAGGCAGGGATGTGAAACGTAACACTAGTCATGTGAAGTTATATTTGCAGATTCCTAGGAAGATAATTTTTGAGCTCCTTTTCAGCTTTACATTCAATGATTCTAATAAGGAATAGGAAAAAAAATGGGCCCAATAAATCAGATAGTAAAGGAAATAAAGATTCAAAAATGTACATTTCAAAAAAAAAAGAGAAAAGAAAAGACAGTTGGAATTATGTAGTTAGAAATCTCTGTGATATGTATCTCAGTAAGTGCAAAGCCAATCCACTATCACATTTCACAGTAAGAATAAGATAACTTGAAACTTAATAGTCTTGTGTGAGTTCTTGCAAAAAGAGAGGCCTGTGGGAATAGGAGAGGATAAAGGATATAGTAAAGAAAAAGAGAATAGCCAACTTATGCTCTTTTGTAGCTTCCAAAAGTCACCAAGTTGAATTTGAAAATCACAAATGAACTGGGTTTCTATTGAAATAGGGATGTAACCACTATATGAGGGTGTATAGAATCAAAAAATGGTTATGGATATATTTTTGGAGGTCTTAGAATTTTTGATGAATAAGTAATAAGCATTTTATGTGTATGACATATCACAACAAGGAGAGCTTTGGCAGGTCCCTGAAACACTTATAATTATTATTTTTAAAACTGGCATTAAAATATGAGCTATAATGGAAGCACAGTAAAGTGATGTTAGTACTTTTTTCAAAAATCATATGGCATAATTATTTCTTACAGCCACTGATTTTTAGTACCTAATTTTAAGTTATTATAAAGAATATATATTATTTATATCTTCTTTTCATTTCTTTGTCTGGATACCCAAGACCAAGACAGTTGTCATATTAATGCAGGTTGACATAAAGTGAGAAATAATACCTTGTTGATGTTTTTTGATTTTTTTCTGTGCAAAATGATGTACATAACTGTGCCTTTTGAGAATAAAAGCTTCCATTTTTGTGTTTATTTGGTAATAATAATGATGTACTGTGGTTTTCATTCTAAGGGTTAAGATGCTATTTCTGAATTTAAAGCCTTTTTTTTTTTTTTTTTGAGATAGTCTAGCTCTAGTGCCCAGGCTAGAGTGCCCTGGCCTCAGCCTAGCTCACAGCAACCTCAATCTCCTAGGCTCAGGCAATCTTCCTGCCTCAGCCTCCTGGGGAGCAGGGACTACAGGTGTGCACTGCCACACCTGGCTAATTTTTTCTACTTTTAGTTGCCCAGCTTATTTTTGTTTCCATTTTTAGTAGAGACAGGGGTCTCATTCTTGCTCAGGTTGGTCACGAACTCCTGAGCTCAAACAATCCTCCCGCCTCGGCCTCCCAGAATGCTAGCATTACAGGTGTGCCACCATGCCCAGCCTGAAGCATTTTCAGACTTGCACAAAATGTGAACAACTCATTTTAGTGCCATAATTAATTGTAAATATTACTCTATGGATAAGGACATAAACCCAGTGAGTAAAGGCCATTTCATGTCAAGGCTTGATTCATAATTTTGTAAATTGTTGAATATGAAGTAGTAGTAGTTAAGAGAATTTAGTAAACAGTATATAAAGAAATTCAATTGCATAAGTAACAAAAAACATTAGTTATGTCATATACACTTGTAAAGAGATTCTCAGAGCTTCACGTTATAGAGTGAGGTTGAGAAAAATATGTGTATATTTGCACTTATTTGAGGGGTACAGTAATTGTTTTTGGATGCTAAATATGAAAACAATTGGTATTAATCATTCAAGTTGGAATTGACAGATTATCACTTTGCTAAGCAAAAATAATGTGCTGTTTTCATTACAGTAAACATTAATCATATATCAGTAATATTTTTGAGATAATATGCAGCAACACTTATTTTTAAGAATATTTTCAGAAAATATAGCTGATGATTTAAATAATGTAAAAAAAGAATTGATATTGTAATAGCTGCTAGATCATAAAAATGCTAGAAAGAGATGCTGGATTTCAATCCTTTTATGAATTATACATTTAAAAGAAATAATTTATAAAATTACTCTAGAATTTAAATGGGATTTTTTCTATGGAAATTTCATAGCACTGAATGTGCTTTCTACAATTAGGTTGAACAAAGTACACTTGCTGGAAATGGTGTAGAAAATGCAAATATAAAATTCTCAAAGGCAAAAGAATCTTTTCTTTGAATTTTCTTGGCAAATACAATATATGGCGGTGTATGAAAATCAGATTTGTTTCATGTAATTTTTATGTTTATACTCATAGTCAAACTTTGATCTCTTGCATTTTGCTTGATTGCCTGTAAGTTTTAAATGTAGGGATGATTGAATGTCAGTGTGACATAGCTAAAGCTGACCAAGGCACCAGTTTTTATGTGTGTCATTTTCTAGAGAGAATATTTTCTTTCTAGAGAAAAATTTTAGATATGTTTTCTATATATTTGTAGTTTATTTTCATATGAAGTTTGGTTTATTTCATTTTTGACAGTATGTGCATGTATTTGTAGATACTGTTGTGTATTAAACATATTCTAATAATTCAGCTTAGCAGATCATTTATTGAATATAACTATGTTTCAAGCACTGTGCTAGATGCCAGGAAACAAAAATGATAAAGCAATACTTGCTTAAAATATGCCTCCCAACCCTCAAGAAATTTATCAGAATTTCAGATCCTATTAGGTTAGATTCCAGTTGAGGTTTGATGAATTTCAATAAATCTTTGTTTGTTAAAAACCAGTATTTCAAATTCTTGAGATATCATATTTTAGTGTTTAACTTTATTTCTACTTTTATTTTAAGATGTAGATTAATATAAAAATGTTTAATTTTGCTGGCTATGACAAAAATGATTAATTCTGTGGCATAATCTCAAATTGTTTGACTGATAGATGTGTATTTTTAATGTAATTTCACTTAAGATTAATTTCACTTGGTTACATACAAAACTGGAATCTTTTATAATGTGATGGATGAGGTTAAGTGCTGGAAATGCACGAGTTCCTGAGTCCTCATTTCTGTGGTTTTACACTAAAATAGTGTTGTATTTCCAGAGTTATTCAGATATTTGAATCCTAATACTGGCGTATGCCTTCTGCCACTACTTGATAAAATAAACAAAGTCAATCTAGAGTTGTTCAAAGATAAGAGGGAAAAAATGGACTGGGAGGAGCTATGCAATGTGGAATCTTATTGCACTAAATCCACATCACATGATATATAACCTTAATGAACTTCTGTTACACTTTACATTCTACATAAATCTACATTCAGGAAAAACTCAAAGGCAATTATCTTTATTTTCTTGCAGTTTATGAAGTAGTCTAGAACTTTGGCAATATTTATCAGTTTTTAAAATAAATATATCAAAGCCTCAAATGAAAACTACTGGGTATGTGCCCATATCTTTCCTTAACTGATGTTTATTGAAACTGTGGAGTGAGAAAAATCTCATTTCTATATAAGTGTTTTCAAAATTATTATTCAATTTATGAGCTATTTAGTACCCCAAGTACAAGAGAGTGATCATGAGCTTTATAATTAATATTTATTCAATTAAAACTAATAAATTCCAAAAATTACTTACATTATCAGCCAAATGCCTACAGAGCAAATGGGTGACACATGATTTTAAAACATTAATTTGTACCTTAAGGTTCAATTTAGTTTATCTAAAATGGTAACAAAAGACATTGTTTGCTTTCTGCTTCAAGAATGCTTGCTGACTAATGCCGCCACTAATGGGAAATGGTCCATTTGTCTCTCTTATTGAGAGGCCTCCTCACTTTTATACTGCCTTAGTAGGACTGTGAAGAACATACATACATCTCTTTAGTCATAGGTCATTACATATAATGATTTTTGGTAGCATTTTAGCAGATAGTAACACATTTCTCATATTATAAAATGGATCTAATTAGTTGCAACTCATTGAGATGGGTGGGCTTCTGTCAAAAGTAAAAATACTGGCAATTCTAAACTTCTCTTACAGCACTGTTAAGTGGGTCCATAGAGCCACTGCATAGGCACACATGGATCAGGTGAGACTGGAGATGTTGACAAGGACAAGTTCATGAAGAAATATATACCCTGATGAGTTGAGCACTTATCCTTTTGGTAATAAGGAACAATTATAGATCTTAAAGAGTAAAATTAGTAAATTTGCTTAATGCTACTTAACTAAACAACTTGAACACATTCATTTGGGATCCCTTCTATTTTTCACATTAAAAGCTATCTTCATGGATTAATAAAAATGAGTATGTCTGTGTAGTAGCCTAGAATTAGATATAATGCCAGTACTAGATTTCAGGAGGAGAGAATTCTGGCTTAGAGAAAAGAGAATAAAGTTCTTGAAAACGGATACTGGAAAACAAAGCCTATACTAACTCTATTATGAGTTGTTATTAAATTACAGTGTTCTCATAAACAAGTATTTCTTGATTTTGCCTGGTTCTTAAAATTTTATTTAGGTATTATGCTTACTTACTATATTTAAAATAAGAAAGGAATAGAAATTGAAATGCTCAGACCTAAAATTTGAGGAAAGCTCTTCTCACAGTCAATTTCGATTAAATCTGCCACAGGAAGATTGAAACTGTTCTTAAAGTGATTTTCCTGTGTAAGGTAGCTTTGAGGTTTCATATAGTTATCTACAATATCAACCTTAAAAGAGGTCACTGAACAGTCAAGGTAAAAAGGCCAGATTTAATCAAGTTTCCTTTAAAAAACACAAAACAAAAAACTGCTGATTACTATTTTATTGGGAAGATCAGATCTGTATCTAAGATGACTTTTCCTTTGACAGAAGAGGAGAAGTGGTAATCAAAAACTGGGTTTGTAACTGCTTGGAAATGATGTGGAATTTTTATTTTCTTTGAAGACCTGGAGAGTGATACACAAGTAGTGCTGGTTTAAGAAGAGTTCAGGGTGGCTGCCACTGTGTTCCATTCAATCTAAATACACGTTTAGCTTGGACCTCTCTGACAATCAGATTTTCTTAATAGGACTAAGAATTATATTGGTGAAAAGGTCATCCTCTGCTCTTTTATGAGAAGGACAATCTACATTCATCTATATAATTTTATAAAATAAAGGTAACTGGCATTTCTTAGTTCATTTTAGCCTCGAGCAGAGCTTTATAAGACAGACATTAAGTAGTATTTCCTTCTCACTGACAATAGAGCCAAGGTCCATGCAGCTAGGATGTGGCCAAGCCCAACTTGGACCCCAGATCTTACTGACAGCAAAGTTCAGGTTCCACGGGCCTTCCTGAAAGTAGCTGAACATCCTAATCACATACCCACTACCCACACTGACATGTAACAAATTCTACCTGCGTGATGTTGACAGCTTAAAGCTTCCTTGAAAATTAGACTTGTAGAACTGTTCAAGGAAAAATTGAACACTTTTTTTGCCATTTCAGAGTGTTAAGTAAAAACAAAGTTTTAAAAACTCACTCTGATTAAAACTTTTTATTCGTGACTTTATCGATAAGAAGAATAATATTTTTTAGGGCTAACTGGCAGTGAATATGGTGAGTAGAAATTGCCTTTCTATGGTCAAGGATTTAATATTACAAAAGTTATTCACAAAATATTAAGCTGATTAATCAGTTGATCAGAGCAAGGTTTCTTTATTATTTTCAGTCAAGAAATGCATCATACCATGTGATTTTTATTTTAAATAATCCACACTATTCCTCTTTGTTCTGCTGACCATATTAACCAAAGAAAATATTGAAAAAAAGACCATCATTTATGTAGAAGGATGTTTATTCATCATGGTAGTATATAATGAAGTAGTGAGTGATGAAATTGTAAATGGAATGATGGAATGAGGAACTGGAGTGATAAAAAATGAAAGGTTGTGAAACTAAATGTTCAGTCAGTTGTCATGTAATGTATCTTTTAATGAAGTATTATATAGACAAAAACATAGTATTTGAATAATATTAATATCTAAGGACAAAATAAGTAAATCATAGAACAAAAATTATATATGCCATATGATCTTGACATAAATATTGAACTATCTATGCCAGAAGTTATTTAAATTCTGTAATTATCCATGATTATTTTTATTATATTTTTAGTAATTTCTAATTTTTCTACAATGATTATATGTTTCATTTAGAATCAGAAAAATATTATTAAAATAAAACTATTGCTGCTCTAATAGGCATAATTCTTTTCTATTGAAGCACATCCTTTTCTCCTTCCTCATCTCTTAGAGCACAAGACTGGTTTCTCTCCTAGGCTGTGCCTTGGTAAGTGGAACCTTGGGGCAGGAACAGTTTCCCTTTGCCTCATGTTCTTTTCTGTGAAATGAAGGCATTACACTGATCACCTGAGATTTATTTCTGCGCTATCACTGGGAACTCTTCAGAATACTGTCATACCTAAGAGGTCACCCTGATGGGGACATGTGTAGAGCTGGAGCCACTTGCCAAGGGACACCAGTAGGAACACTACTTAACTTCCATGTACAAGTTGAGTATCCCTTATTCAAAATGCTTGGGACCTGAAGTGTTTTGGATTTTGGAATTTTTTTGTATTTTGTTATATTTGCACATACATAATGAAAAATCTTTTGGATTGGACTCAAGTCTAAACACAAAATTCATTTATGTGTCATATGTGCCTTATACACATAGCCTGAAAGTAATTTTATATAATATTTTTAGTAACTTTGTACATGTAAAAAGTTTGTGTACATCGAACCATCAGAAAGCAAAGGTGTGACCAATGTCTTGGCCACCCATGTGGACAATCACCACAATCCTGGTTGTTTGGCATCACCATCAATCCTGACTCTGAATTTATATGCTACCAGTAAGCAATCGTTTTCTTACTGGTATTCACACATAAGTACTTAGCAGTAAAAACTATGACATGCCATTAATACAGTGAAAAAATAATGTGTTCAGGGTAACTAAGCAGCACCATAGCGTAACCAGAGTACCTGTATCCACTTTTAAACCACAGCAACAACAAACAAGATCAGACTTTCAGTCTCCACTTACAAAGCTGTGTTTTTTAAAAGTTACTGTACATTAGAGGATACATTTTCAAAAGCCAACCAGCAGAATGCTTCCTCATCTCTAGGGGACCCACTCCCTGGTCCCTCAACTACTTCTGATGTTTCTTCTCACCCACTACAATAAAATACTGTGTACAGTAAAGCCTGCCATTGTTTGTTGCTGCTGCTGTTTGAGGATACAGGTATTCTAGTCTGTGACATCATCTCAGCACTCAAAAAGTTGCAGATTTTGGAGCATTTTGGATTTCAGATTTTTGGATTAGGAATGTTCAACCTGTATTGCTCACTAGTTAAACCTGCTTCAGGCTTGAGTTCAAGCTGGGCCATCCCAGGGAGCACAGGGTGAAAAGTTTCCTGTAATTGGGTAAAGACTAGAGGATGGATGCGAATGAATGTATGCTTCTGGGAAAAAAGCAAGATACTTTCTCCATGACCTTCGTGTCTCACGAAGAAAACTTAACTAGGAAACATGATAAGTGAGAGGTTTGAAACTCTTAAAGTAGGTCAGGAAAAGTGGGAAAAACACGGCTAAAGGTAGCTGTTGAACTCATAAGCAAGCAAAATGTGGATCTTCTCATATTTAGCAGGGGAAAGAAGCCAAAGGTTGAGGAACATAAACTGCCTGAATATTTTCTGACACTAACTTAATATTCACAGTGAATTTTGAAAATAAATATGAGTTATTAAAGGACAAATAAGAATTAGTAATGATTTGAATGTTTATTATAGGTTTAATTGTCTCACATTTCTGTAAAGAATAATCTCCTTTGTTATTTATTTCAGATATTCTCAAGTTTGATAGTTTTAATAAAGCCAATTAGATAATACACAATTTGTAGAAAAGCGGCAGGAATCAGTGTATAAAGCATTGGTTATGTGGTAGTCAGTATGCTCGTGCTTTACATTCCTTAAATCCTTTTAACAACCCAGTAATAGGGTTGATAATAGGAATGGCAACAAAGATCCTAACAATGCATTTTATTGCTAACTATATGTCTGGGAAAATGGTAAACTTAGTGGTTAAGATTGGGACTGAGGATGTAGGTTGGCATTGTTCAAATCCCAGTGTCAGTACTTAAACTCTGGGTTACCTTGGAAAAAGTGTTTTATTATTCTGTAAACCTCAGTTTCCTCTTCTATGAAATGGAAATTATATTTGACCTAATATGTAAGGTAGTTTACGGGTTGATCCATATGTAGAACTAATATAAAGTGCATGGCATATAGGGTACGTGTTGAGGTAGCTGCTGCTGCTTCTCCATTTCTACCTGGTTATTATTCATCTGCACAATCACAATCACCTAGATACTGTTTTAGCATTATATGGCCAGACCGTGGATTAAAGAACATAGGTAACCAGCTCAAATTTGCACAGTTTAAATGAATCTATGAGTCTCTGTCCCCATGTTCCCTATTGTTTCTCTTTCTGTGCATTTTGCATTCCCAGAAATGACTAATTATGTCTCCTTCCCCTCACTACTGGATTATCATTTCTGCCCCCTGGCAGTTTCTGAGTCTTCAAAAGTAGATGCGAATAAGGAACTGGGCAAACCAGTACCGGGTTACAAATTTCCCTAGGATTACTCAGCCTGGAGTCTGATACTGGGCAGAGACGGCCCCTGTAGCTGGTACATAAAATCTAAAATCTTTCCTTAGCCTTGAGACTAAGGTTATTGTTTTAGGTTTGTTTTTTAGTTTGTGTCAGTGTAGGATTTTATTAAGAATTAGTTACCAATTTATGGAATGTAAAATTATGTAGGATGATTTTACCTGGAGTAGTACAGTAGCATTCCTAGCATTCTGAGATGGAGCACCACAATATAGGTAAATTCCAAAAACGGTTTTGGTAACGATTCAGGAACAATGGCTATTTCTACAGGCTGTGTGTGTGTGTACACATGTTTTAAAGCATGAGGAATGAGCATAAACAGTACTGCGTGGTTGTTAAGGGGATTTAAAGGGATGGATGCTTGCCTTGAACTGCCTGGGTTTGACTCCCTGCTCTGCAACTACTCACTATATGGGGTAGTTTTTAACCTCTGTGTTTCTTAGTGTTTCATCTGTAAAATGAGATAGTAATAGTATCTACCTCATGATGTTGCAACAGGCTTTAATTAATCAGTATTTGGAATAATGTTGGCACTCATTTAGTGTCCAATCAATGGTGGTAATTGTTGTTATTTTCCTCTGATAAATATGTGGACCTTTGACTCTAAAACCAAAACTAGTATTACTGGCACATTTTATGTTAAATAGAACTCTCCAGGCTATACTGGGAAAATAACTAACATTCATTGAGAAAGTCTGCTTTGGATTTCCAACGATGGATGTGTGTAGGGACTTTTGGAAGATGATCCATTTGTAAGTTAGAAACTGCCTGCTTATATTTTTTCATGTTATGAAGTACCACCATCTGCAGTTACTATATTTGTATGACATTGGGCAGAGTTTATCTTAGGATAAGGTCTTGTCTCACAGTGCAGATTTCAGAACTTATGGGGGGAAATAACAACAATAAATTTTTATCATTAATATTTATTTTGGATGTACAATATGCCATATACTCTATTAACACTTTATATGCCTTATCGATTCAGTTGAAAAATAATTTTATGAAACTGTTATTCTTATTTTTTATAATCCCACCATAATCTATTCCTTCAATTGCTTTAAGAGTTTTCAGATGTTAGAGCATCCAAACCCTAACCTCCAGCTGCAATTAGAATGAAATCTGATGTCTATATCGTAGGCCTACTCTACTTCTCCATCTGGCTTCTGTCTAGCTTTACCACCTGATTTCATAACACTTTCATTCCATTGCTCATTTTGTTCCAGGAGTTCTGGCTGACTTTCTTTCTTGACCAGCTATTGGCTGTTTCCTGTCTTAGGGCCTTTGTCCTAGCTATTTACTTTTCTGGGAAAACATCAAGATCTTTGCATGGTTCCATCTTATATTAATAATTCTTGTCTCTGCTCAAAGTGGCCTTCCATGGGCAGTTTAAATCAAGTAGTTTCTTTGCCCTCTTTTGTTCCATTATCATTTTTTCTTTAATTGAAAACATTAGTCACTAACTTAAATGTATTAACTTATATATGTTCTTATTGCCTGTCTCCTTTTGATCATGTAAATTCCATGATGATGGGATCCTTTTCTTTGCTTCTCTGGCTCACTGTACCTAGAAAAGTATTTGGTGTATATTAACTATCAAATATTTGTTGAGCGAATGATTGGGTGAAGTTTAGAAGGGTTACAAAATATATCCATTATCTTAGAGCTAGTAAAATGGCAAAACTCAGGAATATTTGAATCTAAAGCCTTGATTTTAGAGGCTGAAATGGTGAGACATATAAAATGCATGAGCAGCAACTGAAACAAAACTCTAAGACAAAAGTGATGATGTAATAGTTTTTTTGAAATTTGTTTTATTTTGTCAACCTTCCTGGAAGGAAGAAATACCATGCTTTACTTCCTATTGCACCTTTTCTTCCCATGCAAATGAATTTCTGTCAACAGTGATGTTCTGGGTCAGTCATTTCTGTCTTTGTTAAAAGTTAGAAAACTTGCTTGTTCTATTCTGCCTGGCTGATGACTAATGGGAGAATTCCCCAAAGAAAAGAACTCTGGCATCTGGTCCCCAGGGCTATGTATGTGGATGGAAAAAAAATCTCCACAGTTATACCAGAAATATCTAGGTTTTATTACTTCAGAATAATGCTAATTGCAATAGATTCTAAGTCCAACATTTAAGTCATTTAATATCATTTAAGGATAGGTGAAAATGCATTTTGGACCTCAGGGACAGGCAGAAATATGAACTCCAGCAACATAGGCTGTTATTGTAATAATTATTATAAAATATTTTATTTCTAAAAAGTATTACAAATATATTACAAAAATAATAGGAGGTGTTTTCCTCCCCTTACTCATATTCCTCTTCTCCTTTTTTGTGTTAATTTTATTCACTTGTAGTATAGGTAATTTTTTAGAGGAAAGGAAACCTGGGTGTCCGATATGTCAGATAGCTTTCAAGTTGTACAACTTGCAGTTTTAACTAAGAGAATGAGAGTGAGGGAGGGAGTACAGAAGGGGGGGGGGGAGAGAGAGAGAGAGAGAGATTTATTGATTGCCTTAATGGTTTTTCTGATCCTAAGTACAAAAAAAAAAATCCCAGAAATGGGTCTCATTGACCCAAATTTTGCTCAGCCAGCTCTTTACAGGGGAGGGCCAGGTAGAGGGAAACAAGGTGGATAAGCTTAAAAGTCTCCATAATTTTGTGTGCATGTGCATGTATAATTTATGTATAATTCATATATAAACATACAAAAAGCAAAAAATCTCCCTAATTAAAATGCAAAGGTAATCTTCATACTTGACAGCAGTATTGTATGCCAAGCACAGTCCTAGACATGGTGTTGGGGAAATAAAAGATATTCACTGGCCTCCAAGATCTCACAATGAAATCTGGGATACATAAAACAAACAACAATTATTAAGTCTCTGTGTTTCTTTTTCTTAAGAGCATAATGTTATATATGCTCTTTATAGAATTTTTTTTGTGTGTGTGAGGTGGAAGTCCATGGAAGAATTTAAACAAGACAAAAGCCATGCCTGTCCCACTTTGAGGCTATTACTGATAATGTTTATATATGCCATTCTAGTTGCTTTATGGAATATTTGGTTTTTCTTTCATAGTCATGATCGTAAGTTATATACACTTTCTGTTTTGTGGTCTTTACTTAACATTTTGAATACAATTTTGTGATTCAGATTCAAACTATCAATAGAGCGATGTGGAGAAGAGTAATTGGAAAATTCTATGAAGATGTCCTTATTTGAATTGGAGGGGTTTTGTTTGCTTGTTTGTTTTTCTGAGATAGGGTATCCCTTTGTCACCCAGGCTGGAGTGTAATGGCCTAATCATAGTTCACTGTAACCTTGACCTCCTGGGCTCAAGCAATCCTCCTGCCTTGGCCTCCCAAAGTGCTTGGATTTTAAGTGTGGGCCACCATGCCTGTCCTGAATTGGAGTTTTAAGAAAAAGACTCTTTTAGGGAGAGAAGAGGGAGAGTATTCATGCTATATGTCGTTTTCTTATTTTAAATTGTCAAAAGTGCTGTCAAAAAAGATTTGAAATTATTTTAAGTTTCTTTGTGAAACTTTGAAACAATAAAAATAAAATCAGTAAGTAATTATTGAGTTGCTTCATCCAGAGACTATTAAGCATTATGATTAATGCAAAGAAATATGACACAGCCCCTAGCTCAAGGATTATATAATCTGTTTGGTTGGAAATGATAGAACTGGATAAAAAAACACTCAATTTCTACAATAAGATTTGAATAGCTGTTCAAGGTAATGATGAGAATGCATAATAGAAGATGATATTGCTAAATGAATGAAAACATTTGAGTCTGAAATGGTCAGGAAAAGTTATTCAAAGAGGTGTGATAAAATTGATCTTAATGGATGAATATAGTGATGTTATGCTGACTGGCATTTTGATAAAATCAAAGCATAGAGACCCTGAAAGTATGAATTATTACTACAAGGAAGTCTAGCCCGAAGTGTTCTTCTCGAGTAAATCTAGTACTGATAATATTGAGTGGTATCATCAAGCAATGAATATTATCTTTATTGTTTGTCAAAGCCTATTAAAAATATAAAAACCTGAGCAAAAACATATTCTAGGAAATTTATTATATCTCTCCTCTTATAAATTTAGACGATAAATATTCTTATGTGAGGTGCTATGCCAGGAATAATAGGTAAGCTATTCATTCATGTTCACAAATGTCCCACTTTGAGGTCTCATAAATCGTTGTGGAATTACATTGTAAATTATTTTTATATTTAGTATTCTTTAGGATTCTTATTCTCACAACTTTAAATGTTATTTTTATCTTTAAAACATTTACTTTTTCTTAATAATTGTGAATTTTAAGTAAAAATGTGATGGTATGCATGTCTGCAGGAAACATCATCTATTTTTGGTTGATTTTGAAAATGGTCTCCATGTGTGATTACATCAAATATAAAGTATTTTATATATATATATATATATATATATATATGTAGGAGTTTTTGGTACCTGGGGTTGTAAGTAGGCATCCTCTAACCCATCTTGGGTATAATTGTACTACTTCAATGTCATCTTCACTTATTAAAATTCCTGATCTTCCTTTGCAATTTATACCAAGCTAATATTTTACTTATTTAATGAAACATAGAATAGGTATAAGAATAGGGACTTTGAATTCAGCCTGCTTAGCTTTAAATTCAGCTCTGGCAATTATAAGTTATGACATAAGGAGTCAGTTATTAACCTCCCTGTACCTAAGTTTCCTCATTTGTAAAAGAGGGGACATATCCCAAAGCAAAGTTTTAAGAATGAGCTGATAGTTATACAACTACTTACTGAGCACATGGTAAATAATGTTTGGGGTGTTTGTTAAACAAACAAAGATGCTCTTACATATTAAAAGTGCCAACTAACCCTCACCATATTCTAACATTTTATTCTAAAATAATTGCAAATTTACAGGAAAATTACAAAAATAAAACTACCACAGAAGCACTAGCATACTCTATGCAAATTTACATTTTAACATATTTTTATGCATCATTTGAAGATGTTACATACATCATGACTCTTTACCGTTAAGTAGCTCAATGGGTATTATCTAAGAGTAGGGATATTCTCTTACATAACTACAGTTCAGTTGTCAATTCAGTAACTTAACTTTGATGCAATACTTTAATCTACCATTCTTAACACAATTGTGTCATTAACACAATAATGTCCTTTATAGTATTTCTTCCTTCAGTACAAGATCCAGCTTAGGATCAAATGATCTATTGAGGAATTACATTTCTTTAGCCTTTTTTATCTGGAACAGTTCCATGGCCTGTCTTTGTCTTTGATGACGGACATTTTCGAAGAATACAGTAACACTCTCTCTGCTTTTTTTTTTTTTTTAAATAAAAATAATCTTTCTTATTTATTTTATAATTAATATTTTTTCTTTCTTGCAACTGAGAAGTCTGTGACAAGATATTCAAGACCATGCAAATACCTAGTTCCTCCTAGATTTAGCATCTATTGATAATTCATGCCTCACCTAGTCTTTAGTCTGAAGATTGAAAAATTGGTGATTTTCCAACTCCAGCGCTCCCTCCAAGTATGCCAACCTTCAGCATTTTCCTGAAAGCCAGAGCTCTCCCTTTTCCTTCCTTCCTTCCTTCCTCCCTCCTTCGCTCCCTCCCTCCCTTCCTTCTTCTTACCTTCCTTCCTGCTTTCCTTTTTGTCTGTCTTTCTTTTGATATGAAGTCTGTTTTTCTACATTTGAAGTAAAAGTCTTTATATATGTCCTAAATTAGGTTATAGAATTCCTCACTAGAAGTTATCTTAGTATGACAAATTGATAGAAACAGTATTGGTAGATTTATAAGACACTTGCCTAATTACATTTAAATTTAGAATAATCAAAGCTAGTTGTGTATTGAAGTTAGCATTTTATGGTATTATTTATAGGAAATATCATCAAGAAAATGGTATATATTTGTACAAATATGTCTAAACAATGATTTTAATTACAGTATTTTATTAGCAATAGCTGATCTAGAGGAAGTAATTTGTTCTCTTTTATAACTGAACTTTTATTCATGTGACAGGAGAGTCAACTTGCATTTTGTATTCCCTGGGGTTGACATTTGAAGGTTTTGTGGATGGCAGACCATTGCCCCTGGAACTGTTTCCATTTAGCATCTTAAACGATAGGAAAGTATTTGCTTCTAATTTAATTCTAGCTCTCAATGCAAGAACAAAGTACTAGAGTTAATAAAGAAGATAATTAAGAGACAACACGGGGGTAAAATGGGCACCTCAGTGGATCTTCAAAACATCCAAGGAAGCTACCTTTTTTAATGTGAACCTTAATTAAATAAATTTATATTAGTTATTTGAAGCAAGGCTTTTTTATGGAAATGTACATCATGGACTTAATCATTAGTTGAGAGTGGAAGAGCATGTTCTTTTCATAAATATGAAAGCCACTTTTCTGAAATTCCACATGGAAATTAGGCTCCTTGTAGAGAAATAGAACACATGTAATGTGTTGGTTGTCATACAGACAGCAAGCTGGTTAAATAGAAGCCTGAATTCCACAAACTATAGGAGGTGAATGTGAACATTAAACAACTTTTTTTGCTTTATTTTATTTTATATATTTTCCGAATTAATTAATAGTTATGAGTTAAGGGAAGAGAAAATAGACACATTAATCTAAAATTGTATATTTTTTTGAAAAATTAAAGTATATTTTAACTATGTAATCAGCTAGATAAGATTTTGGTACAGCAATATGTGTCATTTATGACAAATATACTTTAGCATTCAATACATTTGCATAGAAACTGACATTTAAAATAACTTTTAGGTTAAGATATGCTCTTATTATTTTGTTGCTTGTGCCATACAATATACTTTCTAAAATCTACTGAGGGAAGACTACAGGGTAAGACATTTCTTAAAGATATAATGATTTTTCTTTATTTTTGATCATCATGTGACTATAAATAAATGTGAAATAACATATACATATATTCATAATTATGGCATTTAGGCAATAATGGAACACCTTTACTGAGAAATTTTCACATTTAACCTATAAATTATTTCTGAGAATTTATATAGAAATCGCCGAATGGACGTGTTTAAAGCATCTTTAAGACAAATTCTTCAGCACAGAGTTATAAGAGATTGATGAGACTCCTTATTTTTCTACAAACATTTTGCTAAATATACATGGTAAAAACATAAAGAATTATTTATCCAAAAATATTACAGTTAAGAATGATAGCGTTTAAGTTAGTTTTGCCTATCTTTTTTCTCTATCCCAGGTCCTTAAATTTAAACGCCCTCACTGTCTTTTGAACACAGTCTTTATTCATCTATCTTTGTAGACTGCAATTCTCCCATGGTTGTTTTTCTCTGTAGTGGCAATGGCGCAGCATGTTTTCTTGTAATTATTTTGTAACATGTCTTTTGCCCTTTGGGATTTTCCTCAGAGTAAAATTGGGCAATTCAATTGAGCTCTGCATCTGTCTTTTGAAGTTGAAGTTATAATGCCATCAATAAAGATGAAACTGGGGCCAACATTTTGCTGGGCCCAAGTTTAAGAAAACCCCAAATTGCCCTTCATTGTATTAGCAGTTTTATCTACCTCATTTAAGTATCTGTGCTCTTGTGTAACTTCCTCTTTTTTTTGATTCATAGAGGTAATAGAAGCTATCATAGACACAACCTTAATTTATGCTGATTTAATTAAATTTATCTTGTGACTACAGACCAGATATAAAGTGGAACTAACGACTCTATCATAGGCAAATAACTGTGAATTATTAATTTATGGGTCATGTATTTCCTGGTTAGCAATCCTGCCTGAAAGTAATTTAGAGATTGAGATTTGAAATGGTATATTTATTTCAGAACAGTATTTTATTTAAGAAAATATGAAGGAAGACTCATTTTATAACACTCTGGGAAAACGCTTTTTCCTCACTGAAATGTTATAAGATTTAAAAAATGGAGCTATTCTTTGTGGAGTTCCTCAAATAGAAAATTAATATCTAACAATAGCCTCTTTGTTGACAAGAGAAAGGATAGTATCAGTACGTTGGTCTTCTAATCACCTGAAATTATTAGTAATATTAACTGAAATCTTTTAGGCACTGATTTTTTTACCAGTAACTGTGCAGAATGCTTATGACTTTTATCTCTTTTCATAATCATGATTGCTCCATGAAGTAGGAGTTATTTTCTCTCTTTTACAAATGACAGATATGAAGCTTAGAGAACTTAAGACAACACAGCAAAGTCTAGGTTCCAAGTTTTCCTGACCCCCAAAGCCTACATTCTAAATAACTTTGTATGCATAATATATTTGCAAAATATTTAGTGCAGTTTTCTTTGTTTAAGATACACCATTATTATTTTAGTACAATTCTGAAAAATTGCTTTTTTCTCTAAGAAAGTTAGAAATTTCTTCTTTGTATTAAATAACTTTAGATATGATAGAAGCATATACTCTTTTTGATATAACTCATACTATATATAGTATTAATGTCTATCAAAGTAGAACTTAAAGTTTGTATTAGAGTTGTGGCCCACTAGGATTTAAAAATGCACCAGGAATTTGAACCATAATACTACTACTTCTTACCACAGGAGTAAGAGCAAAGAGTTGCCATTTCCCTAAACTTGTAGAGGAAATCTCACTCCTCTCTCTCTCAGGAGATAATTGTGTGAATACGTCTGGGAATTGAACAAATAGCCTTCATCTCGATAATGAATTGTTCATAAACTTCTTTCAACCTCATCTTTTGGCTTAGGACTTGGTGGTCTATAAATTTCCTGAGAAAAACTTCAAGTAATTTTCCATTAAGTAATTCTTCAGCGTTGCCACTTTTCATGACTGACTTACTAAATTTCAATTTCTTTTATTAAAAAATAGTATTGTTTATATTTGAATTGCTCATGAAAGAGTAATATTTTAGATTTACCAAATTAGGAAAAATATTTTAAAAATCAGAAAAAACTAAGATAGATATATATATATATATATATACATATAGATATATTCCCCCAAAAGCTTCATTAAAGATCCATGAGGGATCATTTTTCTTTTCCTACTTTGTCAGCATTTGAAAATGGGTCTATATCTTTCTTCTGAAAGCTGACTTTGATTAAATGCTGTATGTACTATGCACTGAAAAGTTTGTTATTCCTTTTATTTTGTAAAGCAGGGTATCTAAAGTTTCCATTCTATAGATTGCAAAGAATAAGAACAGGATCCCTGTTATACCCCCTTACTTATCCAGTCTAGCTGATGTTATAAATAAATCTAAGAAACTACGCTTGAAAAATGAACTGTTAGCAGTAGAAAAGAAAGAAGAGTGAAAGTTTTTCTTATAGAGGTATCTCAGATTTATTTAGCTGAGAAAATATGTTTTCTAAGATACAAAATTGTATAACTCCAGCTAGCCTATATAACTTGCTGAAAAAATTCAAGAAAATCTTGTCCATAACATGGGGCTCCTCACCCTGGCTGTGGTTCTTTGTTCTGGTTCCCTGGCTGTTTTACCCTTCCTTGTCCTCTTTTGTAGGTAATTCACTATACTAAGTACTCCTTATTTTAATATACATTCCTCCACTTTGTGTACTCTTCCACAGATCAAACAAGGTTAGTATTAGCTTGTGGGAGTAATTTTAACATGGATTTTTATATATCACATAGTTACATTAAGGTTTCTAAACTCTCAATTAGAGCATATTACTTGGCAAACAAGTTCATGTATTTATATATATGTACATAAATAATATGACTGTCATATATCTAGAAACTGTTCTCAACAGATATTGGCACATAAATTTCTCTCTATTTTGTGTTAAAATACAGATTGAATCTTTTAAAGATGTAAGTAAACATTATTTGAGCTGATCCTTGCCAATAGTTATTTCAATAATTACATTTATTTAGACCAGAACTTTGCTTTCACCTGAAAGTTCTTAAAGTAGAAACAGAAAGAAGATCAAATATAATTATTTGATGTTGAGTTTTCAAAAGATTTCAGCCACTGTTCTGAATTTAGAGGAATTACATCGTCTTTTAACAATAGTCAACAAAGTCTCTTTTCTAGTAGGGAAGCTAAGATTTTCTTTGTGTAAACTGCAGAGAGTTAAAACATTTAGTAGAATTTCCTTTTTAAGATATCTGGGCAACAGACATGACATGAGATTAAAGTACTAGAAAAGCAACCAGAAAATGTATGTTTAAAAGTAACAGAGAATAACAAAAACAAAGTGAATGCAACATATCTTTTGATAAATTTTAACATGATGAAGAATGTTTCTGAACTGTACTTTCCACCTTGTGTTCATATGTTCAATAGTAAGTCTCCAAAACCCCTCCCGGCCACATGAAAATGTTGGCTCTGTTTTCAGTTTTCTAATATATAGAGATCTTGGGAATAAGCTGTAGAACTCATACAATGCTATAATTTTGATCTCCTACTGAGCAAAAAGTCCCCTTTACCTCCTTGGTGTGAGCAGGGGAGTTGAACTTGCTGCTGTGTGTCCCAGTGGACCAGAGACCTGAGGTTGTGAGCTCCAGATGCTTATCTGGCTGGCTCTGCCTATTCTTCCATTTTATATTCACAAACTACTGCAGATGCCAGTGCTAAAACATGGCAGGGCAAGTGCACGCTGCTCTGTTCCATAGAGATGACATTCTAAAGACCTGAGATGTGGATACAAAAAGGTTTAGTTCAGAGATCTCTTGTAAAGATCTATAGAAACAGATTAAATCTATTGTTTAATCTATTTCTACTTATCAATCTACAGTGAGACACTGGATTGATGCTATGGTGATTAAATTTATTTACTTACATAGCTAAGGATGGTGAATAAACAGAAAAAACATTTCTTGTATGTATCTGAGCTGTGCTTCTCCAAAGGTCTAGAACATTGTCTTTAATTTATTCTCAAAATATTCTTTTAATTGCTATTTGGTAATGCCTATGTGCTTTCTTTATCACCTCATAATGTTGACATTCATTACTTTTTTTTCACTTCTTTCTCTACCCTTTTTGGTTTTAAAGGCAGAACTGGGACCATGGGGACACATTATAGGCAGACAGATTTCAACTTCCTTTAAATTCTTTTTAAAAACTATAGTTGCTTAAAAATGGAACGAGCCATTTAAAAATAGGAAAGTTCCATCTAATTTATTATATTTATGATATATAAATCTTTTTATGAGTATAAAAATATGGAAATATTTCACCTTTTATTTTTGATAGCTAGCAAAACCCAACACAATAAACAGGTATAGAAAACAAAGCAAAAAGAGGATAATTTCATGCGTAAATTTACATACAAACCCCCTAAATAAGTTATTGGCAAGCTCAGCAATCTTTTTAAAAGTACCAGATGACAAGAGTAGGCAATGTTTTATTTTGTTTTTGTTTTCTTCCAGGAATCGCAGCATAATTCAATAATTGGAAATATGATTCATAGAATTTATCACACTAATTGATTAAAGGGGAAAAGAAGACAAGAGATACTCTTGAAAAGTACAAAAAAGGCATTAAAAATCTAATAGATTCTTAGTACACTGCACATGTATGCTTCCTTTAATCTATTAAAGATTCACAAGCATCATTTAGTGACTGTTTACTGTGTCAGGCTGTCATCTTGGAATTTAACATACCTCTCAACCCATCCTCCCAGCCTCCCTGAAAGGTTTGATGATATCTTCACTTTATACATGAAGACCCAAGGGATTACAAACTGCAAATTGGGATTTGAACCCCAGGATCCGACTCCAAACCCATATTTTTCCTACTAGTTTTTTATTACAGCAATTGCTTTCTTGTAGTTATTTACATTTTTTTCTATTCCATTAGAATGAGTTATGTTTTTTTATAGGTAGTTATTATGCTTTATTTTTAAGTCTTCTGAATACTGTGCTTTTTCTTCACATTTCAGAGTAAAAGTGAAGTATAAAAAAACCATCCTTGAGGGTGGGCATCTCAACACTTCACATATCTGTAGTTGGTTTACAAGACTGTCTAGCAGTGGTGATCATTTTTATTTTAGATTTCTATGTTGAGGACACTGAATCTTAGTGTATCCAGTGCATTTGAGTCATATTTCCATTTTAAATTTGAAATTGACCTATGAGCACATATAACTGCATTGTGTCAGTCTTTGTCAAGAGTGTCTCTGACCATTATAGAAGCACATAGTAAATCAGTGTTTCATGCTGGTTAAAGACTAACATTTTCACAACACATATCTCATTAATGTGTGTATATTGTATTGCTAGAGCAACTTGCACTGTGCCCAAACAGATAGCACTGAGTCTTGTATTTAGGCCAGTATGTCACTTCCCTTTAACTTCAGACACAGAGGTAAACTGAGGCAAAATTCACTGGATAGGAAAGTGTTTTTGAAAAACACACATTAAAAAAAAACAAAAAAAGATCTGAGTACATACACTGTTACTTTCATACCTTTTGTCATTCTGTGAGTATTATGGTTGTGGCACCTGACAAAGTGTATAAAAGAAAAAAGGCATGTCCTGCAGGCGTAACATGTGAACCAGATTTGGATTGGATTTTAAATTGTGTCAATGCCATAAGGGCAGATGTCTTTAAAGAAACAAGAAAAGCATCGGTTCTGAAAGAGATTACATCGTTCAGTTCTCTACTTGTGAGGATGTAATTTTTAAAGGAAACATATTTCTTTTTTCCTCAGTGCTATGAGGTTGACTTGAGTTTTGGAATGAAATTTAGTTAACTCCTAGAAAAAGGCTCTTTTTAACTACAACTTTTCGTATTATCAAAGGCTCTCCTATTTAAATGCAGTAAATGCCATTCTTCTCAAGCACTGGTTCTCAACTAGGGTAATTTCCTCCCCAGGGGACATTTGACCCTGTCTGGACACTGGCTTGTTACCACAGGGGGAAGCTACTGGTATCTAATGGGTAGATGCCAGGGATGCTGCTAAATATCCCATAATGAACAGAATAATTACCACAAGAAAAATAACCTGACCCAAAATGTCAGTAGTTGAAAAACCTTGCTAAAAAATATATCTTTACTTTTATTTTCAGTAAATGGAAGAAAAGGAGTCATCAAGTAATAGGAATAACCTGATTTAAGATTGTGATAGTCAGGATTGTTTTTGCAGATATGGTTAAAATGTTGTGAAAATTAAAGCTTATGCAACTAGTGGAGAGTGGCTGATATGTTTGAACTGAGTTCTTAAGTTTATAAATGTTGTTTCATTCTGTCCCTGGTGGTCTTCTCTTGGATTACCAGTTTTCTGTGCAAATTTTAGCAACAGAATGTTAGATATCTATTTTTCTTGTTTGAATAAAAGTGAAAATAATGTAAAGTCATTTCATAAAAACTACAAAGTAGAAGTTTTCAATTGTCATGTCAACATCTCTAAGTTAGGACAATCTAAATTCCCTCGTACTGAAATGTTAAAAGCTGACATCTGGAAGATCTTTTCTGATTCTCTTCCAACAAAGTAACACCACTCTTGGAGAATAGAAGACCAATACAGCAAAACATTATTTTCAGAGCCAGACTATATGCATATGTGTTATATCCCTTTGCCCTTCTGCTGTACTTGGCTCAGAGATCTGGAATCCTAAATAATCATGATAATGACTGCTAACGTTTTTTGAGCAATAACTATATGCCAGGCACCATGCCAACTGTTTTATTATCTCCACTTTCAAATAAAAAAATTAGGCGTACAGTATTTTAGTAATTTATTTAAAGTTACTCTCTTAGTTAATGGTAGAACTGAGAGTCAAACCATCTGGTTCTAGAACTGAGCTCTTTCCCATGATGGTGTGCTGTGCCTTCAACACTCTTATTCAGGATAAGTGAGCATGTGTAAATGTATTTTCCAACTTCAGCTGGTTTAACTGTTAATTTATTTTATATTCTTCTTCTATTTTCCAATCAACTATTTAGTGCCTTTAGCACTTTCCTAAAGTGTACTCTAGGATTTTTGTTTTAAATGTATGACCTTGTATCTTTTGTCATTGAAAAAAATAGAGAAAAAAGAGTTATTGGATTTTTCTATTAATTTTTGCTCAGTACCTTATATGATGTCTAGTGTTGCCATCATCTTTATAGTATTTCCTCTTAAAGTCACCACAAAGATATCAAGAAGTTAATAAAAGTTAAGCTTTGGAGTTTCTTGTTTACGTGCTGCCTTCAGAGGCAGTAGGAGAGCCCTTAGTGATGTTTTTTCATATTTTTTATGATTTTATAAATCTTCTGAAATAAGTTACTTTTTAATTTAGTCTTTCCACATTTTTTATATTGAAATACTTCAAACCAACAGAAAGGTAACGACAACAACAACGTCACCCATATGGGGGAAAAAGGTGCTGATCTAAGTATATTTGGAAATGAGTGCAATTTGTAAGATTAGAGGCAAAAGGAACTGCACATCAGCATTGTGCTTTATTAATAAAATGTGTCCCATGGAGATAAGGGTTAACAGTTGTAAAACCACTCTATTAATAGAATTGAACAATAAGATAAGTCTATGGTGGATGGTAGACCCATATTTCTCATTGTTGGGATGGGAGGTTACAGACAAATAAGGGAAGAAGGCTAGAATAATCCTTTCTAGAACTCACATCCATTACTCAAATCCATTACTTCCATAGTAATGGATGTGAGTTCAAGAGGTCAGTATCAGGCAGGGTGCTGTGGCTCACGCCTATAATCCTAGCACTCTGGGAGGCCAAGGCGGGAGGATTGCTTGGGCTCAGGAGTTTGAGACCCTGAGCAAGAATGAGACCCTGTCTCTACTAAAAAAATAGAAAATAAAAAAAAAATTATCCAGGCAACTAAAAATAGAAAAAATTAGCCGGGCATGGTGGTATGCATCTGTAATCCCAGCTACTGAGGAGGCTGAGGTAGGAGGATCGCTTAAGCCCAGAAGTTTGAGGTTTCTGTGAGCTAGGATGACACCATGGCACTCTAGCCTGGTGAGAGTCAGACTCTGTCTCAAAAAAAAAAAAAAGACATCAGTATTAACTCATGTTTAGCTATGTATATATGTGTGTACGTATGTACATGTGTACATGTATATATATTCACAGAGTTTTATAGATATTGTATATTGTGTATACACAAGTAATATACACCCATATATTTTCTTGCTCTGGCAGCTCAGAGAGCCTAGAAGCAGTGATACTCCAGAAGAAACAAACATACCCAGTACTCAGATCTTAAGTTTTACAAAATTTATCTAGTAAAAGAAACCAGAGATGTAGGAGAAATGGCTAATTGTAGGACTGGGCAGAATATATACAAGATGAGCCTGAGCATCTGGTAATACTGGAAGTAATGAATTTCTCAAAATAAGCCACCCACAGTGATGGGGATATGCCAGAAAGAAACAAGATTCCACTGAAAGAATTCCCAATGGCAAATCTAGAGCAATTTGAACTAAACAAATAAAGCAATATTGGATGGTAACCCAAAATATTTAATATGAAATAATTATCCATGAGTCCATATTGATATAAATAAATTGGGAAGAATACACAGTTATCCTGTGCAAGAGAATTCCAAATAGTTTATGTAGATACTTCACCCTTAAGGAGGAAGGAGATGCAGTATAATTTCCCACTCCTTAGGTGTGGCCTTTTAATAGTGACTTCCTGCCAAAAAATACAGTATGTAAAGGAGAGGAAAGAGTAATTTTGCAGTGAAGAAACCTGACAGATTCTACCTCGGCTAAGTGATGAGGGTCAACATCAACTGTGGTAAGTCATGTTGATAGTATATATTCTTCTTATAATGTGATGAGAATGTCACCTTTACAAAAATACGTTACCCCAGTCCAGTTATGGGAAAAACCATAGGCAACTGCCAATTTAAGGATATTCTACAAAGTACTGGACCAGTACTTCTTAAAACTGTGAAGGTCATCAAACTCCAAGAAAATCTGAGAAAATATCATAGTCAAGAGAAGCCTAAGGAGATTGTTGACCAAATGTAATGTACCATTTTGAATGAGATCCTGAAACAGAGAAAGGATAACAGGCAAAAACTACTGAAATATGAATAAAATACAGACTTTAGTTAATGATAATGTATCAATGTTGGTTTATTCATTATGACAAATGTACCATACTAATGTAAGATATTAATAATAGGAGCAACTGGTATGTGATATGTGGAAACTATCTGTACTGTTTTAGCAACTTGCCTGTACTAAATCTATTCTGAAATAAATTATTTATTTAAAAATATTAAAAATCCATGCACCTGTCATCTGAATTGACAGTTTGCCACATTTTTTTTGTTATTTTACAAGCATGCTTGTGCTTTAAATGTGTGTGTGTGTAAATATTTTTGCAAACTGATTGAAAGTAAGTTACAGACATCAAGACATTTCACCTCTACCATAAACACTTCAACATGTACTCCTGAGAACAAGGATGTTCTCCTACACAACAATACCACTAGCACACTGAAGAAATTCAACGCTGATTCAATGATATCTAATTTATATAGTCCATTTAAAAAAATCAAGATTGAATTAGGATTCACACATTTCATTTGATTGTCATATCTTTTTAGTGCCCTTTATTCTATAGGAGTTCCTTCACCTTCTTTGTCTTCCGTAACATTGAATTTTTTTTAACAGTTCAATTTCGTTATCTAATAACATCTTTACATTGTTTGTATTGTTTTCTCATGACTAGATTCAGGTTAAACATTTTTGACAGAAGTACTACATAGGAGCTGTGAATTTCCCATGACATCACATTAGAAGGCGTGTGGGCCGGGCGCGGTGGCTCGCGCCTGTAATCCTAGCACTCTGGGAGGCCGAGGTGGGCGGATCGTTTGAGCTCAGGAGTTCGAGACCAGCCTGAGCAAGAGCGAGATCCCATCTCTACTAAAAATTGAAAGAAATTATATGGACAGCTAAAAATATATATAGAAAAAATTAGCCAGGCATGGTGGTGCATGCCTGTAGTCCCAGCTACTCGGGAGGCTGAGACAGGAGGATCCCTTGAGCTCAGGAGTTTGAGGTTGCTGTGAGCTAGGCTGACGCCACGGCACTCACTCTAGCCTGGGCAACAGAGTGAGACTCTGTCTCAAAAAAAAAAAAAAGAAGGCATGTGATTTCAGTCTGGCCATTATTGCTTCTGCTAAATTTGTTCACTTGATTAAGGTGGCGCAGATATATCAATGTAAAATATTATATTAAATTTTTCCACTGTAATTAATAAGGAACCTGCGGGGCTGTAGTTTGAGACTGTATGATATACTTTCTAAATAATCTATTGCCCAGTGGTCTTAGAATCCATTGATGATGATTGCCCAAATCATTTATTACTTTGAGGGCAACTATGGTAATTTAATATTATCATTTTTCCACATTTAGTAACTTGCATTCTCTTGTAAATAAGAGTTTTTCCTTCCCTTCAAAATGAATTTTAGTTCTTATATACTATCTCAAAATATAATTTTATTTCATAAATTGAAAATTATTCTGTTAAACATAATATGTTTAGGCCATTACCTAAGAAAGGAGCAAAATGAATAACGTGATTAAATTTCAAAAACTTGTCTGGACACAGTTTGGAAATTCTTACGAAGGTAAGAATATATTTATCATAAAACACAGCAATCACACTCTAATTGCAGCAATCACAATCTTTCTGCTCCTGACGCCTCTTGTAGATTGAGTAACTGAAGCACTGACTGACATCCTTGTATATAAAGATGTACATTTTTCCATGCATAGATTTTAATGAACTAATGTGCAGAATAATGTATACCAGACCATGCGGGTATATAAATTAATATATACCAAATAAATCTTATATCTAATCTAATTTGGATAATTTTTTAATGTTATTATCTTTGTTTTTATCAAGAAATTGTACTGTTGGTGTGTGATGGAACAATGTTGATTCCAGATGTGATGAATCTTTTCCCTCTAATGGAAACAATTGGTATATTTCCTCACTCTCTGTCATTGCTCTGTGCATATTATGAAATATTTTTATGATCTTCTCTGGCTAATAATTTTATTCTTAGACAAAAAAACCTGATCTCCAAAGAAGTTAGACATTTATTCTTTTTCTCTCATCATGTTTCTTCTTGTTGGTACCATTATGCAAACAAAATATCCAAACCAGAAATCTTTTAGGTACCTCCAAATCCAATTACTCATTTGCATACTGATAAGAATAGAACTTTCAGTAGATGATTTTTTTAAATTAATTCTTTTAGAGATTAGAAAGTATTTGTTGGACTTATTTTTCCCCTTAACTTATCTAAACTATGTATAATAATAGACCACTGTTGCAGCAAACTTATCTGTAAGAAAACCTGTGACTGTGGTGCAGTAAGTCTACTGCATGGCCATTACAAATTCTTTCTGCTAGATACAGATTGTGAAATTAAGAGAAAGTTAACTTACAGAGCCTCTGTCTCTTTACCATATTTTTAAACAAGAATCATGCTTATGTGACTTCAGAGTCCCTTGCATATAAAAGGTAGAGAGAGCATTTAGTGTAATGGCAATCTGTAATAAACAAACTTATAAGCAAAAGTAAGCCACTTTGCGTCGTTTAGTGAGGATGTAAGACAGCATATGTGAGCAATATTCTCCAAGTGTAGCATTGTAACTCAGGACAATGTAATTATTGATTCTCAGAGGGATCCTGAGTCATGGAATAATATATTCTCTCTTTTGATAATGATTTTTAAAGTGTTCTTTCATACTAAAAATAATGAAGAAAATTCTAAGTGATGGATTTCTTGGGGATTTACTGATAGGTTAATTTATTCATTTACACTTCCAAAAATCTATTGTCACTATAAATTACATTAATCACACCTTTAGCATCATGCAATGTTATCAATATAATAATATACTTAACAATTTATTGTATACTTTTCCTGTGGTAACTTTTAAGTGTTTTTTATGTATTAGCTCTTTTCAAATTTAAGAATATTTGAAAAAGATGTGATTATCGTCCTCATATTATGGATGATGAAACTGAGGCATAGAGAATAAAAAGCTAATACATGATAAGGCCAACATTGCAACTCATTTACAATATTTTTATAAGAGATCACCTTATCATTTAAAATATTTGCTTTTTCAATCTGTTTCCTGGAGGTCTTGATGCTCCTCATTCTCAAAAATATATAAAATTATTCTACTAATAGATTATTTTTCATATTTTAGTAATACATATGTACCTAAAGTCTTTTTAATTTCTGATTAGAATTGAGTATACATCTTGAAAATCAGAAATAGGGAATTTACCATGAATTCTTTTTAATTTCTCTTTTTTTAGTATATTACCAAATAACATTTTGAGCTTAAACAATTAATGCTTATTGATTAATCTGAAGACTTTTTCACCACTAAAGCTGAATATCTGCATAGGATATATCACTGAAGCTTTCAAAAGAAAAAAAATTCCTCCTTTATTGTTAAGGTATAGAGATAACAATGTAATAAGTAATTCATCATGAACTAGAATATATTATATCGTGGTATATTTTTATGGCTTGTCAAAAACAATTAGCAATGGAGAATTTTTTGAAAGTAAGTTAGTGGTCTATGTCAAGACAATGAACAATTTTGATGATTACTTTCATTAAGCAAATTTCATGAACAGAAGTAGACTATGGAAAGAGATTAAAGATGATCTCATTTTCTTCCTCTAGAATAAAAATGTTAGTCCAGATAGATAGTTTGATTTACCTGAGCTTATAATGCTAGTTAATGGAAAATCAGAATGTTTGATCTGTCACTTCTATAGGCTCAGGCTCATAAATTATTTCCAGTATAATTAACATGGTTTTCACATTTTATAAATTTCTAAATTGCACCTTGAAAGAGTTCTGATATGTTGTTTATTTTAGGGAGGTAGATGATGATGAGGAAGGAAATACTTTGCTGATCCTACCATTTATTTTGTTAAATTTTAAATGGACTCAGTGTTTTTCTAATTTTTTTTTCTTTTCAATGAATGTCACTGAAAACTTTTAAATGAATGTCACTGAAAATGTTATTCCATCAAGTTCTCAGGGGAAATTGTGCATTTCCACTGCCTTCCTGGGACAGTCACTGAAAATATTCAGTGAGAAAACACAAGATAAGTGTAAATAATATATGATACTAGAGGAAACAAATATAATTCTGGAGCCATACGATAAAATTAAAAACAAAATTCTCTATAATAGTTCTCTATAATAAATTATAATCCTCAGAAAGGTTTGAGAAGACAATGTGACTTCCAGTTTCCAGGTTGCAAAAATAGAGACAGAATGTAGGCTGGTAAAAAGATCATTTACAAAACTACTGTGTGGCATAAAGTGTTTATCTAGGGACATTTGACATTAGGAAGGTGGTGGTACCAGTTGATTGAACATTAAGATCTAATGGTATAAGAGTATCAGGAGTCAATGGAGAGATAAATAAAAAACAGTGATCAAAGGTGGGTGGGGATTGGAAGGTAGAAAAAAGCAGCATTTCTGGAACAATTTACCATCCAGTGTATCAAGTATGTGAACATCTTTAAACTGAGAACTTAAAATAGAAATAGATCATATAAGCATTAGTCCAATGTTTATTTGGCGCTGGCTCAAAAAAGCCTAAAGTAAATGGAAACATTCTCAGTTTTAAAATAATGTATTCTATAATTTAACAGAATAATTTTTGGAAACATTAGATGTTGGTCATTATCAGCCAAGTTCAATTAAAAATTAGATATACCAACATTTTAAAGATAATCATTTTTATAGTTGAAAAATTTGTTTTGGTTGGGTTTTGGTGCAGAAATGGGACTTTGACCTAGAAGCTCAGCTTTAATCTTTATCAAATCTATGTCAGCCGTTAGAGATGGTACTGTAATAATAATGAGATTTGTGGTGTCACAACCTCTGCTGGATGATTTCCTTTCTAGTACTCCTGTGAACTGGTCACCTCTCACTGCCTGAGCCCAGGAATGAGGCAGTTAGCACCTAAGGGACATTAGGCATTTGATGACATTAATGCTTAGTCCCTCTATCACACTAGCTCAGACTACTCCATGGCTGTTGAGTTAGACTTTTCAAACTATCACTTTTCATTTTAATATAATATATTTAAAACAGTATTTTTAAATCCAATGTTTATTTTTTAAGTTTCAGGTTGAGATACAATGAGGAACAATAGATATAATGCAACGATACTTGTGTTTTTTATCATTATGTCTGCAATACCTGGCATATAAAAAGTGCTCATTAAATGTTTTTTGACCAAATGAGTAATTTCTTTGATTCATTTGATTTGACCTTTCACATGCAGGTTACTTAATCTTTACAATAAAAGCATACTGTAATTAGTAAGAAACCTACATTTTGCACAGGGAGAGGGAGGTTAAATGACTTGCCAAAGGTCACCCAATTAGTATGTATATATGTAGCAAACTGTAATTCAGATCTATATTTAAGACTCTTTTTCTCCAAACCATAGGCTGGTTTAGAAGCTGTTTTTACCTTGATCGTAACCTAGCACGGAATAAGGGTGCTGTGTTTTGAGGATCTCATAGAGATCCCAACAGGATTTGATTTCATAATTATTTTAGGCAGTTAACATGAAATCAGATTTTCTGGGGATACCACTTTTATTGAGTATTTTTTTAACTATGCTATTCTTAAAGGCAGCTTATATTAAATTTCTTTGCATGTTTAAAGCTCAACAACTAACTGTATTGGTTGGATATGAGAAGTTAAATCTTCAGTTTCTGTGAACTGAATGTGCTATTGATAGCTTTAAGGAAAAGCATTAAGTTTCCGTTTCATATCTTTGGAAGTCTAGAAACATTGAGACAATCAGAGGGTGGGGCAGGGGAGAAGGAGACTACTTGTTGGATGTGCGTGTCGCCCACTTACCCGTTATGCCATTTTTCTTTCCAATAGAAGCCACATTTTCTTCTGGTATCTGATCTGAGCCTCCTTCACATAGCTTTGTGCTTCTGAGGGAGTTGTCTCTCTTGCTAGTTTCAAAGGTGGATCCCAGTTAGTTTAAGTCAATCATCATGACATTTTCCTAGCAGCTGTAGGCAACCTAATATGGTCCAGTGAGACTGAAAGAGAAGACTATGGTCGTGATTTGAAGAGGGGCTTCTTTCTCTTCATGTAAGATGTGATGAGAAGCTATGATTGTAAGTGCTTTTCTTTGGTTGGGTGACAGAGCAAAGAGAATCAAGTTCTCTGTGACCTAGTTCTGCTGTGTTGGTGGCTTCTAGTTCTCTGGTGGTTTTCTTTAATTCCAGGTTTCTTAATATGTCAAATAACCAAATTTCCTTATTGAAGTCCATCTGCTTTTGTTTTCTGTTATAACCAACCTAACCCTTAGTAAGACATTTTGAGAGAATTTCCCAATAGAAAAAAATTATCAAAAGAGGGTAAAAATCTGTTTACCTAGCTGTCTACAGGGATGTGTTTAAAGTATTAAGCACAATATGGCCACTGGGTTTCAGGTGTGTGTGTTTCACATACATGTGTGCATTTCAAGTAAGCATTTGTGTAAATTTCAGGAGTGTGTGTTTGTTTCAGGTGTACCTTTTGTTTCAGTGGGAAAGTAATTGGTTCTTTTTCCTGTTTTTGGCTTACCTTCCTTAGAATAATTCCATAATTGAGCAATGGCGTGGTCAAAAAATATAATAATTTTTATTCCACACACATTGGGATCAGATAAGATGAAAATCATTCTCAATTACTTGAGGACAGTTAGACTTATATTCTGACATTTGTTTATTCAATATCTATTTAATAAGGGACTAGTATTTAGCACTGTTTTGAGCACTGGGAATAGAGGTCTTGGCAAAACAGATACAACGCTTTTCTTCATGGAGCTTATAGTCTAGATACATAAAAATTCCCTCATAACAAAGGTATTGTATCTGTGCTATTCATGTCAGTTTAAGATTTTGTGTAAATAAAAAGTAAAATGGTCTCTCCATTCTAAGAATAATCATTTGTGCCAGTTAACTTCTTTTTTCATGACGAAAAATGGCCATGTAATCCAGGGTTAGCACACATAGAATACAGAAAATAAGCATATTAGATAGGCAAATTATTCCAAAATGTATTAATTTAGAAACCATACATCGATTCATTTTTGTGAAATATGGTAAATTGATGTTGATAAAAAGTATTTTAACAGGGCTTCATAAGAACTCATCAGGAGGCAATCAAGATAGATGGGTGTCTTGAGCAGTACATCATAACTCGTTAGACCATTTATTCCATCTTATCTCAAGTAAACACTGAGAGTAAATGCTTCCAGAGAAAGCAAATTCTTCACAAAGAAAAAAAAGGAAAAATGAAAAATATTAAAGATGTTCTTTGAAAATTAAAATATAGTACAAACAATATTTTATACATTTTGCTAATTAGTTTTCAGCTGCGCATAGATATGTATAATTTATTAGACTTAATGCAAAGTACTGTGGTGATTTTATTTTCTCACTGTTGAATAATCTTGGCATGTTTGATATTGCTGGGGAAATTTACATTTATGCTTACATTTGAAATTCTCAGACAGTGATTCGCTATGGGACAGTTACAAATAATAAAAAAAGACATTTCTAACATATTAACTGCAAATCTTCATATTTGTGATCTTCCCTAAATGACCATAAAGTAAGTTTGAAGGTAAAGTAACTGATGTGTATAAAAATTCAAATGTGTACTTAACCAATGTTCAAACTTAGTACTTTAACCAAATCAATATAGCAGTTATGCATATTTTATTATAATGAAATTTTTTTAAATTTTATAGAAATCAATATTCATTGCTAGGTATTACACACATTTTTATTTGAAGATAAATTTTGAGCACTTTAAAATGATAATCATGTTGCAAAAATCATAAAGTTCCAATATATTTGAATTATTTAATTTCAGTAAGACTTTTTTTCCTTTATAATCACAAGTTTAAATTGTGCCTCCAAAGTTTCAGTGTTCATAAAGTCATTCTATTTTATTCAAAATTGTTTCTTCATACACTGACAGTTTGTTGCAAAGAATTATGAAAGACATGTAGGATTTGTTAAAGAGAGGTAAAAAAAGGAAAAACTAATCTAAATTCTATTTGAATAATCGCCTATTTGGATTTCCAATTCCAGACAATAAGGACAACTTGATTTTCAAAGACATGTAAGAAAGACTCTGCAGCTTCCTTTTATTGCCACTTCCATCTACTAGCAACCCATACTGCAGGAAGTGTGATACAAATGCTTGTTGTGATACCTGAGTAACACTATGTTTTACTTCCCCAGAGAAGAGTCCCCTGTTATCACCCTGTCTTTTCTTGAAGGACTGAGAGTTAAAGACCTAGGAGAGAGAAAAGTCAAGGTTGAACAGAAGTCAAGGTTTTACAGAAAAGCAGCAGAACACTAACAGGCATTTTATTTGGGTTGTATTTGGAGTCTTTTTTTTTTTTTCTCTTTTTTAAAATTTTTAATTTTTAGTTATGGGTATATAATAGTTGTGTATATTTATAGGGTACATATGTTTTGATACACGCATACAATGTATACTAATCAAATCAGGGTAATTGGAGTATGCATCACTTCAAGCATCTATCATGTCTTTGTGTTAGGAACATTCCAATTCCACTCTCTTAGTTATTTTAAAGTATACCATAACTTATCGTTGACTATAGTCACTTTGCTGTGCTGTCAAATATTGTTCATCCAACTAGTTTTTGTACAATTATCCATCCCTTTTTATAGGCTATTTAAAAAAATTTTTTTTCAATATCAGTCCCATTTATTAATTTAAATAGAATTTTAAAAATGCATACAAAACAAAGATCCCTGGCCTTGTGGACCAAACTTACATATATTGACACTCTGAACTTATTTCTAAATCTGTTTTGTTGCGTGAATGCATTTTGGCTAACTCATTGTGATATTTTTGCCTTAACTGTTTAATGCTCCATGGTTTGATCCTTAGTTCATTGTTAGGGGTGAACACAGTGATTTGTGCATTACTTCCTAGTTTCATGAGGAAGAACTGTTGCATATGAAGGCCCAAGCTTACTTACCTTTATTTTGGAGATATACACACACACACATATACACATAGAGTACATTACCAGTATAAGTTCTCCATATGTCTTCACAACATTTGTTTTTATCTTATATTCAGGTTGGCACTCTTAATAAATGATAATAAAACACCTGGACTAATGCACTTGGCTTACTGGTGCTGTAATGATAGTGAATACTTTCTCAATAGATGCAGAAAAAGCATTCGACAAATTCAGCACCCTTTTATGATAAGAACACTTAACAAAATGGGCATAGACGGGACTTACCTCAAAATGCTAAAAGCTGTATGTGACAAACCCACAGCCAACATCATACTGAACAGGGAAAAATTGAAAGCATTTCCACTTAGAACTGGAACCAGATGAGGCTGCCCTCTATCACCACTGCTATTCAACATAGTTCTGGAAGTGCTAGCCAGAGAAATCAGACAAAAGAAGGAAATCAAGGGCATCCAGATGGGGACAGAAGAGATAAAACTACTGCTCTTTGCTGATGATATAATCTTATATCTAGAAAACCCCAAAGATTTTGCCAGGAGACTACTGGAATTGATAAATTCAACAAAGTCTCAGATTACAAAATTAATGTACGCAAATCAGTAGCATTCATATACAACAACAACTGCGAAACTGAGAACCAAATCAAAGACTTAATGCCTTTCACAATAGCAACAAAGAAAATAAAATACCTAGGCATATATTTAACCAAGGAGGTGAAAGACTTCTACAGGGAGAAGTAGGAAACACTGTGGAAGGAAATAGCAGTGGATGTAAACAGATGGAAAACCATAACATCCTTGTGGATCAGCAGAATCATCATTGTTAAAATGTCTATACTATCAAAGTGATTTACAGATTCAATGCAATTCCTATTAAAATATCAACATCATTTTTTGCAGATCTAGAAAAATAATTCTATGCTTCCTATGGAACCAAAGAGGACCCTGTGTAGCCAAGTAACCTTAAGTAAAAAGAACAAATTGGGAGGCACCAATTTGCCAGCCTTCAAGCTATACTACAGGGCTACAGTAACCAAAACAGCATGGTACTGGCACAAGAACAGAGATATAGACCAATGGAACAGGACTGAGAAGCCAGATATAAAATCATCCTCATATAGCCATCTGATCTTTGAAGTGCCCTTAAAAGAGGTTAGAATGCCTAGGATAGGATGATGCCTTTTTTTTTTTTTTTTTTTTTTTTTTTTTTAAATGGAACTGTACAACCCTATGTATAACAACTGGACTAATATTGCTATGAGCCAATTGGCTTCTTATGAGTAGAGTTTGCCAAGACCATGCTACTCATAGATTTCTACACAAGCCTATGTTATACCATACCACTTGAATATATGGTCAAAAGACAGCTCATTCTTACTTTTACCACACATAGAAACAGTTATAAATTCTAGACCAAAGTGGCACAAAAAATTAAATTGCATAACCAAGGATTGCATCTTCCACAGGCCACTAAGCTTAAAATGTGTATGACTATTAAAATATTTTTGGAAAGGGTGTGGGGAATATTTATAAAACATTTGCATATGTATGCAACATGTATGTCTTTTGAGAATAATTTTGAGAATAATTTTAGCAATGCGAGCTGTATTGTGGTTTGCTTTTGATCTACCTGATTTCAACATTAAGCCATATGTAAAAATCAATAATCATTTATAAGACTTCATGCTATTTTAATTTGGCAACAATAGCAGAACTTAGAGATATTTAGAGGTAAGTGAGGCCCCCTTTTTCTGTTTATTTTAAATATCTCAAACACTCTATAAAAATGACAATTAAAAGTTAACATTTGTTAGCATAATTGAAATATAAAAAATATTGAAAACTATTTCAATTTTATCTGCTAAATATTCTATAGACACTAAAACTTTCAAGTTAGCTGAATACTTGCTAACATGGTTGAAACATATTGTAAGTATTACTGAAAAATATTTCTATTTTATCAGGTAATTTTTAAAATGTTTAAGAACTTTTCCACGAATTAGCCAAAACTTTTCAGAATGCAATAAAACTATTAATAATCACTATTGATTTACAAAGTATAGAAAATATGCAAGAATTGAATAGATGAGATATAACAAATTTGATGATTATAAAGTGTTTATCTAATATTGATAATACCACAAAGTATTTTCTGACTTCTAAGGCCACTCTATGTATATACTGCTATGAAATATTTTAAAATCACCTAGAATAGCATTTTGCATTCACTTTGATACCAGTCCCAGTTAATTATAGTTATTGCACATTAAATGTGAGCTACTTATGCGGTGATTAGAGTTATAGCTTATTTAGGAAAATCAGAATAATCAAACAAATAAGACTTTTAAAGTGAATGGTTGTTAAATCCTGATAATAACAGTGTAGTCTGATTTAGTCAAACTGAAATATCATAGTTTGTGTTTTTAATTGACTTCCGAATCCTGAATTGATAATTTCTCCTAACATTTAAAAAGTTTTGGAGGGTAGTGAACTAGGTATAGTTATATTTAAACATTAGTTAAAATATATGATAAGGATTAGAAATTGGCTCCCAGTTGCTGGGAACTAACTATTCTAACCACTTTCTACATATTACAACCTCTCAACTTGCTCTGAAGTGACAAAGCCAGGTTTTGATCACTGGCTCTAAATTTTATGATAGCCACTACTATGTTATATTACTGCAGTCTGTTCAAAACAATATTTTAAAAGAGGAAAGATTATCACCCTATTACAAAGTCAAAGTGCCAAACGGATGTTGGAGTTTTAACTTTTTAACAATTTACTTACATTTTAATTTCACCAACTTTCCACCAATTTAGTGAGTCTGTGAGCCACGTAGTGGTGGAAGAGCACTGCAGGTATTTCACTTTTGCATTTCTTCTCTCATAATATTTGTCATTTAATTTCCTGCTGGATATGATTCAAAATTCACCAGAAACTCTTTTGTACTATTTTGTGAAACATTTCTTGCTTTAATATTGTACAGACTTGAAAAAATAAACAAAAAGAGAGTTGAAATAAATTTAGTATATGTAGATAAAACAGACTAGCCTGTTTCACATCTGCATACTGCATGTTAAAGGACATAACACATTCAGATTTTCGGCAAGGAAGGAGTTTGTCCTCCATCACTATGCCAATTTCAGAATCTTGGTCTCCAGACATGCATAAAGGGAATCTCCAGGTTTCATGAAGACCATTGTG